>NW_015388560.1:4482-16911 GCF_001527695.2 Protobothrops mucrosquamatus
CAAGCCATTATGCTGCTGACTTCACTCTAATTCAGGGGTCCTCAAAATGTTTTAGAGGCAATGTAGTGGTGCACACAAAGAAGATTAGAAACAATTGTATGGAAACATCATTTCTTTTGACTATTTCATTCAGTTTCTCAGCATTATGGGTGCAGTCACTGCTCAAAGTCTCAGCCTAACCTAGAAACCTCAGGTGTCTAGCACAATGAGCCAGTTGTTACTAGGGTTAACTTAGTTAGGTCCTTAGCATTAGCCAACATATCACTCAGATTTTGGCAGTCAAAGGAGGGCATCAGATGGTTAGTAACATATATTGTTCTTATTATAGTTTTAGGGTCAGGGATTGAAACAGGTTCTTATATTTCCCATCTCATAGGCTAAAATAATTCACTTAGTTTAGGGGATACTGTACTTTTGACCTAAAGCATGGGCATCAAACTTGCCACATCATGTGACATGTCACGATGTATCATGACATTTTTTGCATTGCCGGAGCTGGGGTGGGCGCTGCCTCCGTATGATGCAGCGCCCGTGGGCCGGCACTTTGATACCCCTGACCTAGAGCAAAACATACTATATTGCTTCTCTGCCTCAAATAATGGAATGTATTGAATAAGCTTTGAGTGGAAATCCCATGTATTGTAGAATACCAGACCCCATGAGTTAGTTTGTCAGTGAAAGGCTAAATCTGTGTGGCACTGAGAATCACAAAGTTAGGAAAACCCTCTGAAAATATCTACTTCTGATGAGGTATTGTGGCCTGAGGCCGGCAAAGTTCAGTGGTGTATGTCAAGGTTATAGCATATCTTAAAGATATAAGCTATAGCATCTTTCCTTTCAATAAATGCCTGAGAATAAAATTACAGAGGCTTCTTTCAAACTACCCGGACAAGGAATTAGACACGGTCTAATTCATGAAAATTTAAACTCGAATAAACTTTCTACTCTTCAGCCTTATACAGTATAACTTACTTGTGAGAAAATCTCAGTAAGATAGGGGATTGTTGGTTAGCTGAAGTTGTAGAGGTTTGTATAATGAACATTTAAGTGTGCCCAGATCTGCAGTAACATTCATCAAAGGATTAAAGTGGACAGCCTCTAGATAAAATCTGAGTGGCACTTCTGCACTGAAATAAATGGCTCAATTGCTTTGCTGCTCAAGGAGACAATCTCATCTCCTCCCTTTCTCCTTCTTTCACTGGCTGCAATGAGAGGGAGATTATTTTTGTCTTTAAGCTTTCCTTGACTGCCATAAGAGTAAATGAAGCAAACCAAGAGAAGAAAAGACCCAGTTGGTGGCTGCTTATCAGAAAGAATGAGCCATATATACACATTTACAGAGGGTAATTCTCCATCTAAAAGATTATCCAGGCCAAAGAAAAGATTTGGAAAAAAAGATGGAGGCCCTATAAGCCAACATGGGTTTGTCAAAAACAGATCATGCCAGACAAATCTTATTGCATTCTTTAACCAAGTGACAAAATTAATGGACCAGAGGAATGCTGTGGATATAATTTACTTGGACTTCAGTAAGGCATTTGATAAAGTAGATCACAACCTATTACTTGATAAGATAGAAAAATGTGGGTTAGACAGCATCACCACCAGATGGATCCGTAGCTGGTTGACTGGCTGTACTCAGCGTGTGGTCTTCAATGGAACCGCATCTACATGGAGGGAAGTGTGTAGTGGGGTGCCCCAGGGCTCTGTTCTGGGTCCAGTGCTCTTCAACATCTTCAACGATTTGGACGAGGGGATAGATGGGGAAATCATCAAATTTGCAGATGACACCAAGCTGGCAGGAATAGCCAACACTCCAGAAGACAGGCTTAGGATACAGGAGGATCTGGACAGACTTGAACACTGGGCGCTATCTAACAAAATGAAATTCAATGGTGAAAAAGTAAGGTTCTACATTTAGGCAAGAAAAACCAAATGTACAGGTATAGTATAGGGGGTACCTTGCTCAATAGTAGTAACTGTGAGAGGGACCTTGGAGTCCTAGTGGACAATCACTTAAATATGAGCCAGCATTGTGCTGCAGCTGCCAAAAAGGCCAACACAGTACTGGGCTGCATTAACAGAGGGATAGAATCAAGATCATGTGAAGTATTAATACCATTTTACAATGCCTTGGTAAGGCCACACTTGGAATACTGCATCCAGTTTTGGTCACCACGATGTAAAAAAGATGTTGAGACTCTAGAAAGAGTACAGAGAAGAGCAACAAAGATGATTAGGGGACTGGAGGCCAAAGCATATAAGGAAAGGCTGCTGGAATTGGGTATGTCTAGTTTAACTAAGAGAAGGACGAGGGGGGACATGATAGCAATATTCCAATATCTCAGGGGCTGCCACAAAGAAGAGAGAGTCAAGCTATTTTCCAAGGTGCCTGAAGGCAGGACAAGAAGCAATGGATGGAAACTAATCAAGGAGAGAAGCAACCTACAACTAAGGAGAAACTTTCTGACAGTTAGAACAATTAACCAGTGGAACAACCTGCCTCCAGAAGTAGTGAATGCTCCAACACTGGAAGTTTTTAAGAAGAGACTGGACAGCCATTTGTCTGAAATGGTATAGGGTTTCCTGCCTTAGCAGGGATTGGACTGGATGACTTCCAAGGTCCCTTCCAACTTGATGATGATGATGATGTTGTTGTTGTTGAGGAACAACTCCAGCATCCCTTACCATTGACCCAGATGGTGGAACCTTCTGAAGGTTGCTTTCAGAATGCCACTGATAGAATGGGGTCCTTAAAGTTGCCCACCAGGATAATAAGCTGAATAACAAACTGAAAAGATATATAACTGAAATTTGGTTTTAATGATTCCTTGTAATTCCACTGAAATGAAAGTAGTTATTTTTAAATTTGCGATTCTACTTAGGCAGCAACATATGTACATTTTTTTCAAACCAGTATAACTTCTTGGGGACAGAGATAACCTTGTTATTGTTTGATGGGGTAAGTGGTCATCTCACTGCTGTGTAGTGACATGAAATGACTTGTTCCAGGGGCTGGGGAGTTAAAGATGAAGGTGGGAACTGAAATTTAGATCAGCAGTCCCCTACCTTTGTGGGTTGGCAGTCCAGCGGGGGGGGGGAGGAGAGGGGAACTGGGCCATGTGAGTGGCGGCCGGCATGTGCACTTTCAAGAAAATTTGTTGTAGAAGTGGCCAGCGAGTTAAACTCAGGCCGTCGAATTTAATTCTTACTGACTTTCAGAATTCCCAAGTCAGTGTGAAGGGGGAGGCCATGCTCAAAGTGCAGCGTAGGAACTTTGAAGGGTTGTTAGATGTAGTTGTGGTCAGGGGTGACCGTACGAGTCTCATTGGACTCAATTGGTTCGAGGCCCTTGGGATTCAAGTGACCGGACTTTACAGCTTGCAAACGACAGGCCTTGCGGCAGTTTGCAAGGAGTTTGCTGATGTGTTCAGTCTAGAACTTGGATCATACAAGGGGCCTCCCATTGCTTTATGATTAGACCCATCCGTCGCCCCCATTAGGATTAAGCCCTGTCGGGTGCCCTTCGCGTTGAAGAACAAAATTAACGCAGAGCTGGACAAGCTGATTCAGCAGGGTATTCTAGAACCTGTGGACAGTAGTCCATGGGAAACTCCCATAGTCACGCCACTGAAGGCCAATGGAGAAGTCCGCATTTGTGCGGATTATAAATGTACACTTAACAAAGCATTGCAGCAGCATTCGTACCCGGTGCCGGTGGTAAGCCACATTCTGGCCTCCCTCAAAGGAGGCCAAGTTTTCGCCAAACCTGACTTGGCTCAGGCCTATCAACAACTACCAGTTGATGAGGCAACGGCAGAGGCCCAAACAATTGTAACACACCGGGGAGTGTTTAAAGTTAAAAGGCTGCAGTTCGGGGTTAATGTAACCCCTGGCATTTTCCAAAACGTGATGGAGCGAATGCTCCACAATATTCCAGGAGTTTGCCCTTACTTCGATAATGTCCTCATCGCTGGGGAATCATCCAAAAATCTGGCTGACAGGTTTAGGGCCGTCTTGCTGCATTTCTGCCAAGCGAGGCTGAAGCTCAAACAAGAGAAATGTAAAATTGGAGTCACCTCCACAGAGTTTCTGAGGTTCCGTATAACAATAACAACAACAACAACAACAACAACAACAATAATAATAATAATAATAATAATAATAATAATAATAATAAAGTTGGAAGGGACCTTGGAGGTCATCTAGTCCAACCCCCTGTTCAGGCAGGAAACCCTATACCATTTCAGACAAATGGTTGTCCAGTCTCTTCTTAAAAACTTCCAGTGTTAGAGCATTCACCATTTCTGGAGGCAGGTTGTTCCACTGGTTAATTGTTCTAACTGTCAGGAAGTTTCTCCTTAGTCCTAGGTTGCTTCTCTCCTTGATTAGTTTCCATCCATTGCTTCTTGTCCTGCCTTCAGGCCCTTGGAAAATAGCTTGACTCCCTCTTCTTTGTGGCAGCCCCTGAGATATTGGAATACTGCTATCATGTCCCCCCTCGTCCTTCTCTTAGTTAAACTAGACATACCCAATTCCAGCAACCGTTCCTCATATGTTTTAGCCTCCAGTTCCCTAATCATCTTTGTTGCTCTTCTCTGTACTCTTTCTAGAGTCTCAGCATCTTTTTTACATCGTGGTGACCAAAACTGGATGCAATATTCCAAGTGTGGCCTTACCAAGGCATTGTAAAGTGGTATTAATACTTCACGTGATCTTGATTCTATCCCTGTTAATGCAGCCCAGCACTGTGTTGGCCTTTTTGGCAGCTGCAGCACACTGCTGGCTCATATTTAAGTGATTGTCCATTAGGACTCCAAGGTCCCTCTCACAGTTACTATTGAGCAAGGTACCCCCTATACTATACCTGTACATTTGGTTTTTCTTGCCTAAATGTAGAACCTTACTTTTTTCACCACTGAATTTCATTTTGTTAGATAGTGCCCAGTGTTCAAGTCTGTCCAGATCCTCCTGTATCCTAAGCCTGTCTTCTGGAGTGTTGGCTATTCCTGCCAGTTTGGTGTCGTCTGCAAATTTGATGATTTCCCCATCTATCCCCTCATCTAAATTGTTGATGAAGATGTTGAAGAGCACTGGACCCAGAACAGAGCCCTGGGGCACCCCACTACACACTTCCCTCCATGTAGATGCGGTTCCATTGAGGACCACACGCTGACTACGACCGGTCAGCCAGCTACAGATCCATCTGGTGGTGATTTTTCTATCTTATCAAGTAGTAGGTTGTGATCTACTTTATCAAATGCCTTACTGAAGTCCAAGTAAATTATATCCACAGCATTCCTCTGATCCACTAATTTTGTCACTTGGTCAAAGAATGCAATAATATTTGTCTGGCATGATCTGCTTTTGACAAACCCATGTTGGCTTTTAGTAATGACATTGTTTTCCTCTAGGTGTTCGCTGATTCGTTTTTTGATGATCTTTTCCAGAATCTTCCCAGGTATTGAGGTCAGGCTGATAGGTCTGTAGTTTCCTGGGTCCATTTTTTTTCCCTTTTTTGAAGATGGGAACAACATCAGCTCTTTTCTAGTCCTCCGGCAGTTCCCCAGTGCTCCAGGATCTTTGAAAAATATAGTTCAATGGTTCTGAGATCACATCTGCCAGTTCCTTGAGAACCCTGGGGTGTAATCCATCTGGTCCTGGTGATTTGAACTCGTCTAGGCTGGACAGGTGCTCCCTTACCGTTTTCTTGCCTATCCTAACTTGCGTTTCTATTCCGTTTTTTATGGCACTATTTTTGATAGGTTGGTCTGTTTTTTCCCTTTGTGTAAAGACAGATGAAAAAAACGAGTTAAATAGTTCTGCTTTCTCCCTGTTGCTTGTCACCTTCTTGCCACTTTCCCTCACTAATGGACCAATCATTTCCTTCACTTTTTTCTTGTTTTTTACATGTTGAAAGAAGCTTTTTTTTGTTATTTTTGACTTTGGTCACAAGCCTTAGTTCATTTTGAGCCTTAGCTTTCCTCACTTCATCTTTGCAGGCTCAGGCTATTTGTTGATATTCTGACTTAGTTATGTGCCCCTCTTTCCACTTTCTATACTTGTCCTTTTTTTCTTTCAATTTATCAGAGAGTTCTTTATGCAGCCATGCTGGTTTCTTTTGAGAGCTGTTATTTTTCCTCTTTGTTGGTATTGTACTGGACTGGGCTTTTATTATCTCACTTTTCAAAATTTCCCAAGCTTCTTGAGTTGTTTTCCCCTTGAGGATTCTCATCCATGGAATCCTTCCCAAGCCCTCTCTAAGTTTATTGAAATTAGCTCTCTTAAAGTCCAAGACTTTAGCATCCATCCTGCTGAATCTAAGTTCAAAGCAATTCAGCAGGCCCCAAGTCCCAAGTCAAAGAGCGAACTTCAAGCTTTTCTGGGACTGTTAAACTTTTACCATTCATTCCTTCCTCACAAGGCTGCAGTGGCTGAGCCATTACACCGGCTCTTGGATAAACAGGCTCTGTGGCAGTGGATAAAAGTCCATGAAAGGAGTTTTGCAGAGGTCAAGGCCTTGCTTTCTTCAAATGGGGTTCTAGTGCATTTCAATGAGCAACTGCCTGTGTGCATAGCCTGTGATGCATCCCTTTATGGGATTGGGGCTGTGTTAAGTCAGTTAAAGGCTGATGGGACACAAGTCCCTGTAGCTTACTATTCTAGGACTCTATCATCTGCCGAGTGTAATTATGCGCAGATAGATAGAGAAGCCTTGGCCATAGTGGCTGGCATAAAAAAGTTCCATGACTTTTTATATGGTCACCATTTTACAGTCTTTACAGACCATAAGCCACTGCTGGGGTTGTTTACAACCAACAAGCAAACCCCACACATAATTTCTCCTAGAATGCTGAGATGGTCAATTTTCCTTTCTGCATATGACTACACATTGGTTCACAAGCCAGGCAACGAAATGGGCCATGCAGATGGCCTCAGCAGAGTACCTCTACAGTTAGTAGAGTCAGATCTTGCTCCAGCTAACCACATACTTTCTATTCAGGATTTGCCTGAGTCTCCCCTCAATGCTAGGGATATGGCTGCAGAAACAGCCACTGATCACATATTAACACACGTGTTGACATGGGTGCTGTCAGGATGGCCTGACACATGTCCAGGCTCAGAGTTCCAGAGTTTCTGGAAGAGGAAGCACAAGCTATCCACCTTCAAGGGGTGTGTCCTATGGGGTAGCAGGGTAGTGATCCCAGCCTCATTGAGGACTAGAGTCTTGCAGTCTTTGCATGAGGGACATCTGGGAATAGTCCGGATGAAGGCGCTTGCGTGCAGCCATCTTTGGTGGCCTGGGCTCAATAAGGAGATCGAGGCCCAGGTCCACGGGTGCAGTGTTTGCCAACAGTCTAGGCCTGAAATGCCTCAGGCTCCTGTACATAGGTGGGAGGAGACACATGCCCCTTGGTCGAGGGTCCATATCGACTACGCTGGCCCCTTTCAGGGGCAATTCTTCCTTCTCCTCGTGGACAGCCATTCCAAGTGGCTAGAGGTCATTCCAGTCTCCTCCACGACTGCTGCCAGGACCATCCAGGTGTTGAGAGGGATCTTTGCCTCTCATGGGCTTCCAGATGTCCTTGTCTCCGACAATGGACCCCAATTCACTTCTTCTGAGTTTCAGGCTTTTCTACAGGCCAACATGATCCGTCATGCCATATCAGCACCGTTTCATCCAGCTTCTAATGGTCAAGCTGAGCGTATGGTGCGCACAACCAAGGATGCTTTAAAGAGGATCACTCATGGAAGCTGGCATCACAGGTTAGCTGACTTTCTTCTTTGCCACCGCACCACACCTTGCACAGCAAACAGGAAAGAGCCCAGCTGAACTCCGCTGGGGTCGCCGACTCATTACAAAACTGGACAGGTTGCATCCAGACCGAGTGGCTTCACAGGTGTCACAGCCACGGGCACCTAGGAGACTACAGGTGGGTGATCCGGTTTGGGCAAGGAATTATGGACCTGGTCATCTCTGGGTGACAGCAGTGGTCTGCAAAGTAACTGGGCCACTGTCATACGAAGTGGCCTTGGATGATGGTCGTGTGTTACGTAGACACATCGACCAACTGCGCTGGAGACTTGACAGCCACACTTCTGCTCCTGACTCTGCTCTCGGGGGGGAGGAGGACCACAATTACGATCATGGACCGCAGTCTCTCTGCGAAAGCGGAACTTCACATGCACCGTAGGGGGGTTTGCCAACGAGGCGGCTCCTGACTCTGGCACTGGGTCCATGGGATATTGCTCGCAACTGGCTGTTCCGGCCACTCCATCTGCTGGTCTTGGGCTCATGGGACAGTGCTTCCAAGAGGGGTCAATTGTGGACTTGGGGAATTCCACCCCACCAAGGAACTCTGGTCTGGGTTTACAGGATCTGGCCAGTCAGCATGATAGAGGGCCGCCTGAATATAGGGGGCATCAAAGTCCTGGTCTGCCGAGCCTGGCAGGCAAGCTTGCAGACCAGGCAAGCACACCTGTTCTAAGAAGATCAGAGCGGGCCAGAGGTCCACCCAAGCACTTACAGGACTACATAAGGTTCCTGTCAGTAGTTGGGCAAGCTTAAGGTTACTTAGAAATCAGAACACGCTCAAAAGAATAAGTGTTAGGTTTGTAGTATTTTAAAATACTAAGTGTTATTGTTTCTGATCTAAGAGGGGGAGGGGTGTTATGTCCTGCCCCTGCTGAGTGACTCAGCAGGTGCAGGAAGCTGCAGAGAGGCCTGGGCAGACCACGTGGATGCCCGGGATCAGACAGGCTGTCTCCAGCCTATTGCGCATGTGCAAGGCGGGAGAATCCGTTGCATTGATTGGTTGATGCTGTCCCTGCAAAAGGGTATAAAAGGAATCGACGCCATTTTGTATTGTTCTGTTGGAGATTGAATAAAGAAGGACTGTGTTACTCCTGCCTCGTCTCAATGCCTTCACAACGAACAAAACAGAACACTATTGATCCCAGGAGTTTCAGGTGCCTCCTGCATTCTAGTGTTCCATTAGGTACTGAAAACCACTAAATCCTGCTGGATTTTCTACTTTGGAAGATTGTTTTGTGATGCACAACTTAGAAGAGGCCTTTTTTCCCTCTTTAATGTAAGGGAATGTGCTTTCTTTTATGCTTTTTTTCAAACATAAACTGCTCTAGGCATTTCAGCAGAAGCCATAAATAACTAAATGGACCCATAATGGAGGTGTGGATGGGGGACTCAAAGGTTTGGGGGAGAGGATGAGTTTGCCTGTGGGAGTTTATGATTAGCCTTGGAATTCTGCCACCTCTGCGTCCACCTGGGCAGAGCATATCAAAGCCCTTAAATATTGGGCAACACACGCTGTTCATGTGAACTTTGTGCTCCCTGATTATGGTGACTTCATCCTGTTAACACAGCAGTGTTTAAAGTCCACCGCAAAAGCACACTCAAAATACCTCCAGTCTTGTTATCACGATCCCATTGGCACCGCTTCTGTTCTTGGAGATTTCCTGGGCCCAATTTTGTTTTGTCCAACTTCAGCATGAAGTTGTTCACCAGGGCACTGATTCTGTGCTTGTCTCTGAGTCAAGGGAAATGCACTGAAGAAACCATGCAGGATAATGTCATCCCTCCTTCTCCATTGCCAGAGGAAAGCTCCTATTCTGACTGGGGAATTGGGACCATCCGGGATGGCATTGATGCTGTTAATGGCTATTTTGACTTTGTCTCAGAGCTGTTAGGAGGAAAGAATGGAGTCTGTCAATACAGGTGCAGATATGGTAAGCATTTCAGCTGCTACTTCTTTCATATCCAGTCCCTGACACATTGTTATTTTGTGTTGACAGATGTTGTTTCCCTACACAAGGCAATGTTTTCTTGTTTTGTTTGACTAGATGCTTTAATGATAAGTAATTGACCAAGACACTGTATTCTTACTGTCATGTTTTACTTTACTTCACTGAACTGCTGCCCTTTTATGATGCAAATTAGTGTATTTGAACTCAACACTGCCTCTATTATCATCAACATCATTACATATTTCATCTACACGAAGGGATGTATCCTTTAAATATCATGTTTGTAGTTCCATTTATTCTAGCAAAACAACTAATAATAAGCTGTCAGCATTACTCTTCGGTTACAAAAACTGAGATGGCAATCATTTTTCTAACAAGTTGTCTTGTTTTCTAACAAGTTAGAACTGTCACCTGTTAGAAGGTGACAGTTCTCTTTGCAGTATGTTTCTATAACTAAAATGTGGTATATTGGCAGCACTCTCTCCAAATGATTGTTTATTTTGCCTTACTAATTGAATTGTTCTACTTCCCACACATTTTAAGAAGCCAGATTTGTCAAAATGCCAACTTACTTTCTGTACTAGGTGAACTTTTGAATGCCTTCTAGTTTTGTAGGATCACTGTACATCCCTCATCCTCAACCTGTAACATTGGGGGAAATGGAGTATTGTTTACAGAGCTGAAGGATACAAGGTTGTGAAAGAGTAATTAGAGTATGCACTTATGGAATTTAGTTTTCAAACACTGGACTAGAACAGTATGGATACCCACAGACTACATGTAATTCTCCTTTCTTCTTGCATAGACCCATAATCCCTGTCTTTTTTTTTTTTACATCTCACATCATCTAAAAGATGGGTAACACACCACTGTTTTCTAACTGCAAACAGCAATGAAAAACAGTGACAATAATTAGGATGGCAAGGGAGTGAGGTGAGTGAGTGAGAGAGTGGATGTATTATATAAATATATGTGTGGGCATGCATTCACACTTGTTATGGCCCTATCCATCAGCCCTGCTCATTTGTGCATTCCACGAATGGTTTCTCAGTATAAAATCATAATATGTTCCCCATCCATCCAAAAACCTAGAAGGATGTCTATCATAAGTTGAGGAAAATCACTTGCCCCGACTAGCCATATAGATTCAGGGCCCAAATAACTTCTGGAATGGGAAATTTTTGCATGTGGTGCTGTCAATACTGATTTCTTCTTTTAGAATGCAGAGATGCATTCCATTCTTCTCCTTGGACAAAAACTAAAAATGATTTTTAGGATCAGTGAAATTAACACACGCACAGGTCCTTGTGATACATACATAGTCCCTTGTGGTTGTGAAACAGTGACAGAGAAAAGCATGGATAATCTTGTGCATGAAAAGTATTACATTCTTGTTCTTTCTTTGTTCTTCTGGTTTGCTTGATAATGTATATTGTTTTAATTATACTTTCTATACTCCATTAGCCTCTGAAATTGGTACTAATGAATTCCCTAGCCACTGTTAATCAACTCTTTACCTTCTTTCTTTTTCCTATTCATATTGTTGATAATTTACTCTGACTTCCTTCTCTTACTTTAAGGTTTAAAAAGGGAGACATTTGATTCGCACGTAGATGTTCCAAGGTATATAGAAGATTCAGTGCCAGTTCCTATATCATCATAATAAAAAAGCATGTTATTCTAATATCCTCATTAAAGAGCTGAGATTGCTTATAGTGATTTATATTTTAATTGCCTCATTTACATGATGGCAATATGCTCTATATACCACTCTCCTGAAAAGTGTCTGAGAAACTATAGATGATTCAAACTTTAGTATTTTGGCTTTGATCAGAAGAGTCTTTTGAAAATCATGTTGGAACAACTTTACCAGCTTCCAGTTATTTTTTGACATAAATCAAGGTGTCCCTCTTTTTAATCTAGAAAAATCTGTGGTGTCAGCTCTAGGATAGCTGAAGGATCATTTCCTTTCTTATTAAATTACATTACCCATAACCTATTATAATTATCATCAGCCTTGTTCTAAGTCCATGTCTTTGGCAGGATATACTGTACATTGGAATCCCTTTTGAGGTGCTATTTCTCTGAAATGCAACTGCTAATCAGCAGGCATCTATATTGAACCATTTAGCACAACATCCACCATGCTTAAAACATGAGCACAAGACACCTGGAACTATAAAGCCTTTTACTTCGTCTTTTACAGCCTATAGTTCTGCTGTTGTGTTTGCTTGAAAAATCTGTTAAATCACTTGAAATGTGCCAATCTGTTTATAGAAACAGTCTTAACATTAAATGGTTAGGTTTAAATTTTAACTGTATGTTTGTGCATATATATATATGTGTTCCTGTTTCTTTGAATAGCTCAAAATACTGTTTCTCAACCTGGCAACTTTAAGATGTGTGGACTTCAACTCCCAGAATTCCACATAGTCATCCTTCTCAGTCTCATGACTCTGGGTGGCAAGCTGCAGTTAAAAATATAAAATAGTAGCAATAGCAATAGCACTTATATACCGCTTCACAGTGCTTTAAAGCCCTCTCTAAGTGGTTTACAGAGTCAGCATATTTTCCCCCAACAATCTGGGTCCTCATTTTACCGATCTCGGAAGGATGGAAGGCTGAGTCAATCTTGAGACGGTGAGAATCGAACTGCTGGCAGTC
>NW_015388560.1:17958-38007 GCF_001527695.2 Protobothrops mucrosquamatus
ATATATAAATATGCCTCTCCCGCCAAATCTGATGGGATGCGGAGACAATCCCTCAAATACCTCTACCATTATTACTGTATGATTTGCATGCTCTAATGTTATACAGCATTGCTTTTGTTCATTTTTTTTAAAAGGTTGTCATGGTAAACTTTAATTGATTATTACATTTTAGCTTTCTAAAGGCACCTACTAGGGTGCAATTTATAAATTGAAAATGACATCGACATATATAAAAAGCAAATATACTGTACATTAAGTCATAAATCTGGGTTAAATGGGGATTCCATGTAAAGTATGCCTCTTGCCTCTTAAAATAAAGAGCCCCTGTTAAAAATGTAGGAGCAGATGCCTGTAAAATTGAAGGAACAAACCTATTAGGTCATGACAAAAGGATGAGGTCATCCTGCTCCTATTATGTCCTTAAAATGTCAATCTTCCTTGGCAACCAATGAAAATTTACACAATTTCCTGCCTGTCTTCATACTGCAGGCAGTTCTGTGGACTAGTAAGCTACTAAAAAGTAATGCAAGTATTTTGAACCTCCATCCCACCCATTCTTTTGAGCAATGCCAATAGAGGACAGACACAGATGTCCATTTGCCAAGTTGCAATATGTACTATGTATAGTCATGTAAGCACTATGCATAGCCATTTCACACACCAGTAGTTTGTCCCCATGCTTTTCATCTCAACAGCTACTAGGTAGTCACCAAATGTCATGCTCATAAAACCATGTCTGTCTGTATGTATGTCTGTCTGTTTTTCTATCTGTCTCTCTGTCTATTTATCTGTCTATTTGTTTGGGGGCACAATTCAATGGTTGAGATCATACTTTGTTTACAAACAAACAGAATAACAGAGTTAGAAGGGACCTTGGAGGTCTTCTAGTCCAACCCCCTGCTCAAGCAGAAGACCCTATACCATTTCAGACAAGTGATTATCAAATCTCTTCTTAAAAACCTCCAGTGATGGAGCACCCACAACTTCTGAAGGCAAGCTGTTCCACTGGTTAATTGTTCTAGCTGTCAGGAAATTTCTCCTTAATTGTAGGTTGGTTCTCTCCTTGATTAGTTTCCATCAATAGTTCTGCCTTCAGGTACTTTGGAGAATAGGCTGACCACCCCACCCCACCCCCTTCATTGAGGCAGAGTGAACCAACTATTTCTGATTCAATCCCATGATCTTCTGAAATAAGAAGCTGATACAAAATTATTGGAATAGCTATAATATATTCTTAGCTTCTAGCTACTGCAAGTATTCTGGGTGATGTATTCTGCCCCAATTACTTCTTTCATAAGAACGTTTTGAAGAAATGAAAGGATAAAAATAATTCTTAAAATATGCACATTTCTGTAGAATAATCAAGTCTGAATGTAACAATGGAAGCATCCCATGATTAGATGAGTGTTTTCTAAATAAGCTAATTCCACATCTATGGTTTTAACATTGATAAAAAGGACTTGTCATTAACAGTACCTTCAGAGAGCACTGGACTAGACAGTAAAGCAAATTTCAGGTTTGTTTTGCACTAAGCAAATGTTTGACAGATAATCTTCTTTTTCCAGTACTAATCATCTCTGTCCAAAGATGAAGTCTTTTGCAGTGTGAGTGGGTTTCCCTGTTGAAATGATGTTGACAACATGTGAAATAGCACATTTTTCACTATCTACAAGATGGGACTGTATCAGGAAAACCATCTACAAAGGGGCTAGGATGAAGAGATTTATTTTTTTTAAAAGAATATTATCTCTTTGATGGGGTACTTGCTTGTTCACTGCTTTCCAGAACAGATTAAACCTGAGCTTCAGTTATCTTCTCAAGTCTTTTTGAGTACTAAGACTTAGAATTGTTTTGCCAGCCCAGATAGTGTTGTTATACTCCATTTAAACATTATTACCTGTGTTAATAAGTAATGAAAAGAGTTAATTTTTGCTTGCAGCTTATGTTTTCCTCTTTATTTGAGGTTGTCAACTCCCTCAAACAGGGTGTCTGCAAATGGGGGGCACAATGATGGTCACAACCACACACAGGTAATCCTTGACTTACAACCATTCATTTAGTGACCTGTTGACGTTACAATGGCATTGAAAAAGTGACCTATGATTGGTGTTCGTGCTTATGATCATTGCAGCATCTCCATAGTCCTGTGATCATAAATTTGGGCACTTGGCAACTGGCATGCACTTGCAATGGTTACATTGTCCCAGGGTCATATGATCACAATTTGTAAATTTCCCAGCTGACTTCTGGCAAGCAAAGTCATGGGAGAAGCCATGACTGGTAAGTTACTTAACAATTGCAGTGATTTGCTTCAAAACAATGGCAAAGAAAGTCCTAAAATTCAGCACAAGTCACTTAACAACCATATTGCTTACCAATGGGCATCCTGGTCCCAATTGTCATAAGTCAAGGACTACCTGTAATTCGAAGCCCCACCCATTTTTTCAAATGCACTGCACATTTGACACACAGGGCTCCCCAGTGGTGGGATTCAAATATGTGAACAACTGGTTCTCTGTGTGGATGCCACTTCTGGAAGTCCATTCTGAGCCTGGGCAACAAAAAATTAGCTACCGGTTCTGCCGAAGTGGTGCGAACCGGCTGAATTCCACCACTGGGGCTCCCCTTATGCAGTTGTTATTGGCATTTTGACTCTTTTGAACTCTCATGTATACATCCTTCCCCTTAAAACCTGCTTCTTTTATGCTATCTCTAAAAATATAATGTTCTCTTTCTGTAATTGAGTTGTATTACCTTATTACAGTATAAATAAATAAAAGCAAGGCGTTTATTAAAAAAAACCCTATTGAGTTTCTAATGTGGGCATGAACTGCAATATTAAATACGGAATAGAAAAACTGCAGTCTTTGATTGCCGGCATAACATATTATTTGTTAAATTTGACAATACTTTAATGGTAACACGAAGTGGCATCTATTTGATCATAAATTTTGACATCCAAAAGTTCTTTTGTTTGCAGTGGCAACAACTAGTGGGCTAAAAGTCCGAGACAAAAGGAATCCCTTTCAAAGTCTGCTTTTATATTTCAGAAGGAGAATGAGCAATTCAAAACTTAAATGTCCAGAATAGAAATACAGCTATAGTTAGAAGAGTTAACCTACGTAAAGTTTCTGATCTTCTGTATGCCTATTGGTTTATGTTTCAAGGATTCCTAATTAAATTTATGACCTTGTCTTTGGCAAACCCTAGCTTTGCCTTTCCTATTTTCCAACAACATTGTAAAAGACAGAAATGCAATTTCTAGCTTTTGAGCTGCTGCTAGACTTTATCATGCTAATCACTGGCCATGCTGACTAGGCCTGATGATAATTGGAATTCAACCTCTGAAGTACATCAGGTGCACGTACAGGACTTTATGTTTTACTGTATAATTCTTTTCAAGGCTGCCACAAAGTACTTTTCTTTGCTTTTTTTTCCCCAGGGAAAGCACCATTGCCTAGACCAAATTATAAATCTCCAGAACCCAATGGCTGTAGCTCCTATTTCCTGGGTCTCAAGGTACCAGAAAGTGTATGTACTAACAACCCATTTCCATGATGAAATAATGAAATAATTAATTGATCAAAACATCCAGGAAGAAAGAAGCGTTTGACTTTGTTACAAATAGCTGCAATTGCTCACCTATTTCTATTCAAAGTTGGCCTAGACAGTCACTTACCCCATGTTATGCAAGCTATTTTCCTATACGTGCCAAAGGGGATGGCCAGCTGCTTATGGCAGACAAAACAAATTTGTTTTTGTCTGACCACTGCCCATAGAATTCACTCTTTGATTGGTTGGGCACAGAATATTTAATCCCCAACTGTTAGGAACAGCTGTAGTGTTAAATATATCTTCTACAAATGGAAGATTTGGAAATGGATGCTGGCTAGAAAACTGTCTTAATAATTAAAGGGCCAGAGTACTGTAACATGAATATTAGCAATAAGAAGATTGCTCAAATACTTATATCTGATTCAGATTAAAGTCCATTAATCTCACCTCAGCTGGTGCCATGACTTAAGAATTAAGCCAGCATCTGATATTTCCTAGCAGATGAACAATTTTCTAGCAGTGAAATTCCCACATTACAGAATTCAGAATAAAAGAGTTGGAAGGGATCTTGGAGATCTTCTAGTCCAATCCCCTGCTCAGGCAGGAAACCCTATACCATTTCAGACAAATGGCTGTCCAGTCTCTTAAAAAATTCCAGTGTTGGAGCATTCACAACTTCTGGAGGCAGGTTGTTCCACTGATTAATTGTTCTAACTGTCAGGAAATTTCTCCTTATTTTAGGTTGCTTCTCTCCTTGGTTAGTTTCCATTCATTGATTCTTGTGTTGCCTTTTCATGCTTTGGAGAATAGCTTGATTTCTTCTTCTTTGTGGCAGCCCCTGAGATATTGGAATGCTGCTATCATGTCACCCCCAGTCCTTCTTTTTCATTAAACTAGACATACCCAATTCCAGCAACTGTTCCTTATATGTTTTAGCCTCCAGTCCCCTAATCACAGAATTCTTTGTTGCAAGAATGATCTGTGTTTGCTGAATAAAACTTGCATTTTTCATATTCCATATTTTCTTTGCATAAGTTCACCCTGGACGGCATATTAAAGTGCACAAGCTCCAGGCTCGCTGTTCACTGATTGCTGGTACTTTCAACCTGATGCAACAGAAGCAAAGTCTTGCTCTGCAACTATAAAATTTCCTGGTAAATCTCCAAGAAAGTTTGGGACAGTTGCCGCTTTGTTGACATATTCAGGTTGGCTGAATGCATCCTTGGACGTTGAACAATATCTTGTCACTCTGTAAAGCAGTTAAAAGCCATAGGCAGATACAGCTAAAGGAGATCCTCTCCTGGTTCCTATTTATTCCCAAAATAAATAGATCAATTTGCCTAATCTCACGTTTCACTGCAGTCCTCCTGCTGGGCAGGACAGTCAAATATATAGCACTTTCACTTGTTAAAATATTCATTGTGTGACGAGGCATGAGGAGCTTTTTTGAAAGGAGAAATATGGAAGGAGGGGAAAATCATTTCCACCCCCAGAATAATTTTGTTGTCTCTTGGCATTCTTTTTACAGCTTGATATGGGCATCCCAGCCATGACTAAATGCTGCAACCAGCTGGATGTATGTTATGATACCTGTGGGTCTAATAAATATCGCTGCGATGCCAAGTTTCGTTGGTGCATGCAGTCCATCTGCTCTGACCTTAAACGTAGCTTTGGTTTTGTTTCCAAGGTAGAAGGTAAGTTTCCTGTTGGGGAAGATGTTAAACACATAAACACATGGCTGCACTGCCACACCAGATTCTGAGCTGCCAGTAGGGACAGGGACCATCTAGTGACCTGGACTCAGGCGCTTGTGAGTGAGCTCAAAAACCAAATACAGCTGGTCCTCGACAACAGTTCATTCAGTGACCGTTCAAAGTTACAACAGCACTGAAAAAAGGGGCTTATGATTGTTTTCCCTCTCACATCCGTTGCAGCCTCCTTGTGGTCACGTGATTAAAATTCAGATGCTCGGCAACTGACTCATATCTATGACAGTTGCGGCGTCCTAGGGTCATGGTATCCTCTTTTTCAACTTTCTGACAAGCAAAGTCAATGGGGAAACCAGATTCACTTAACAACCATGTTACTAACTTAACTATTGAAGTGAGTCACTTAACCACTGTGGCAAGAAAGGTTGTAAAATGGGGCAAAATTCACTTAACAAATGTCTCATTTAGCAACAGAAATTTTGGGCTCAGTTGTGGTCGTACGTCGAGGACTTCCTGTGTTGAGATTATCTGAATGTTTTTTTAAAATTATCGCACCGATGGACAAAGAAGGCTAGACCAGACTTATTATACTCATCCTGAAATAATTAAAAAGCATACCAAGCTGCATGCTCCAGACCCAAAAAGTGCATTTTTTTCCTATGAGATTTATAGGATATAATTAAGTAGGAAGGGAAGCAAAGTAATTTCAGATGGATGTTACCAAGGTGACTCAACATTTTTTTATTGCAGTGCTTGTGTTCCTGAAAGGACCAATAGAGAAAGTGTGGTTCTTCACGTATTAGGACTTAACTCCCACTCTGGAGCTGAAGCCCAAGAATGTCTGCAGGTTATGCAAGTAGTCCTTGACTCATGACCCCAATGAGGACCAGAATTTCTGTTGCTAAGCAAGGTGGCTGTTAAGTGAATCACATTCAATGTTATGACTTTTTGCCACGTCTGTTAAGCGGGTCACTGAAGTTGTTAAGTGAACCACATGGTTGTTAAGCGAATCCCACTTCCCCCAGTGACTTTGTTGTCATAAGCCAGCTGGGAAGTGTTCAAATGGTGATCACATGACCTTGGGACACTGCAACCATCATAAATATATGCTGGTTGCCAAGCACCTGAATTTTGTCCATGTGCCCATGGGGATGCTGCGATGGTCATCAGTGTGAGAATTGCTCATAAGTCACATTTTTCAGTGGTGTTGTAATTTTGAACAGCCGCTCAACAAATGGCTGTACCTCCATCTGAATAACTAAAAACAAAACTTCCTCTAAAGCAGGGGTCCGTCGACCGGCACCGGTCCATGGCATGCGAGAAACCGGTCCGCGCAAACAAGCAACGCCCCATCCACAGGATGTAGGCAACATGCGAAATCACGCCCCTTCTGGGCTGTGGGAAAACCTCTCTCCACGGAACCGGTCCCTGGTGCCCAAAAGGTTGGGGGGCGCTGCTCTAAAGCCAGCCAGTGGAAGGAAGGGAGGGAGGGAGGAAGGAAGGAAGGAAGGAAGGCTATTACATTGAAAGATGCAGAAGTTTATTAAAATATATTTGTGATTTAAAAAAGGCGTGGAACACTGAACAAAATATTTTGAAAAAGCTCATTCAGGCAGAAAATAGCATTTCATTCCCATGCACCATTAAGTTCTCTTTGGTTCAATCAGAAGCAATTAGATGGAAGAGGGGTTGCTAATTTAGTTTTTGGATGTAACAAGATAAATTAGGAAGTTCATACTTCAGAGCTACTGATGTAGGGGACAGTCTCAAAAAAAGCGACTTACTAATTCATTGGCTTCATTAGGGTGATAAAATGTGTAGATTTACTACTTCTTGGTTGCCGGGTTTGAATTCAGTAATTATTTATATATCTGTAAATGGGGGTGAAGTCTAATTTGATTTCCATGAAGTTTGGGATTAGGATATTGTCCTCTAGTTCTGGGTATGTAGCCCAGTTCTGCATGAGGCTACTCTAGGAATTTACCTTAATACACAAGATTAGACTTTTAGTTGTCCTTGCTCAGGTTTAGATACAATACATTCACTGGCATTATCTTCTAGATGTCCAGAGAAGCATCTATCTTAGCTCTTTTTGATTGTAGAACTGAGCCTACAATCTTATGTATACAAACCATTTGCTATCCTATTTCCTCCTACTTAATTTCTAGCAAAATTTCTTCCTGCACTTAGAAGCGTGAGAAGCCGTTTACTCATTTCTCTTTTAGGGGTGAGTGACTTTTCCAGCAGGCTAATATTAGAGATTATCATATAGCAATAGCACTTAGATTCAGCACTCTCCAAGCAGTTTACAGAATCAGCATATTGTCCCGAACAATCTGGGTCCTCATTTTACAGACATTGGAAGGATGGAAGGCTAAGTCAACCTTGAGTCAGTCAGAATCGAACTCCTGGTTGTGAGCAGAGTCAGCCTGCAGTACTGCATTCTAACCACTGCCCCACTACAGCTCCTACTGTATATAAGACAGGGGCAACATTTAATTTTGGCTATGATCAAAACACATCTTCCTCCAATCTGTTAAGGGGATCTTTGACCTTATCCTGTCTAAAGAGCATCCCATCACAGCCTCAGTCCTTTTCTATCACACAAAAAACAAGCAATTACATGACGGACAGTTTGACTGATCTACTCTTCTAAGGGAAAAATGGAAGGAAAGAAGGATGATGGAAAATAATGTTTTAAGACCATTGTGATGAATTGTGAATTTAATAGTATAATCCATTTTTCATAAATATCATATTGGAGGCACTACTAGGTTATTTTGTTCTGAGAATGTTTGCTTGCTGTTGTATTTCTCTATTATTCAATATTTATTGAATTATTAATTATAATTATGTTAAATATAGTGTTATCATTAAATCTGCTCCAATTTACATATAAATATCATTAAATCTAACAGTTTATAGAAAAAGGTGAAAGAACTCTGTGAGTTATGTATATGCTTTAATTAATGAAAACAACATAATTAATTCATAATAAACAGCATTAATGAAATATGTAGAACAATAACAAAGCTACAAATAATAAATGCACAGCTTGTTGAAAAAAAAATGATTGGGTGAGCTAATAAACTCTATCTCATATTAGCTAAAATTATTCTTCAGTTAGCCTGAATAAAATCCCCCAAAATGCTGAATCATACTAATTAGAACAGAAAATCTCATTTGTATTTCTGAATTCATATACACTTCTTTTAAAAATTATGATACCCAAGCATATTACAGCTAGCTCTGAAAATATTAGGCTTCTAGATTCCAAACCTTTGCTACAGTCTGCCTTCTGAATTAATTTAGTTGAAAGAAATAATGAAACCCATATTTTAATTATGAAGCACTTTTTCCCATTTATATCATTTTCTGTGGTCTCACAGATCCAGGCACCCTTTTAAATACTCGATCCTTGATTTCTGTATTTATTTTCCTTGAATTTCTCTCTTCTCTCTTTTCAATCCTCCTTTAAGTATTTATCTGGAAGAAGATGTTCTCTCTTTCTTATAGCAAATGTCTCATGCATATTTATAAAGCTATATATTTTAAATCACGTTGCCAAAAATCTTTTCCAGTTTAATTCTACTAGTTAATAAAGGTGAATAAAGTTATAAATATTGGCTAGAACGCCAAGAGGTAAGAAACTCTGCTGAAAAGAAGAAACTATTTTTCATAAATCATTTCAGAAGCCAAGAAGAAGAAACCACAGTGGGGGAAATAGTTGTTTTTCATCAAGACTTAGGGCACTTCTGAACAGGGATTCTTCATGAGCTTGAAAGTCCCACGGTGTTCCTACAGGTCAGAAATGTTTACAGACACTGAGTCTCCATTATCCCAGTACTCTTGTCTCCAGCTCCTTACTTCAGACACTATAAGGAAAGTTTGCAAATCTTCTTACACAGAGAGATCTAGATGTCCTAGAGGACCACCTTTTGAATACGAGCCAGCAATGTCTTGCAGTTGCCAAAAAAAGCCAATGCAGTCCTGGGCTGTGTCAACAGAAGGATAGTGTTAAGATCATGAGAAGTGATAATACTGCTCTATACCATACTAATGAGGCCACACTTGGAATACTGCATCCAGTCAGTCAGAATAGAACTGAAAGGTACCTTGGAGGTCTTCTAGTCCAACCCCCTGCTCAAACAGGAGACCCCATACCATTTCAGACAAGTGGCTGTCCAGTCTCTTCTTAAAAACCTCCAGTGTTGAAGCACCCACAACTTCTGAAGGCAAGCTGTTGCACTGATTAATTATTCTCACTGTAAAGAAGTTTCTCCTTAATTCCATATTGCTTCTCTCCTTGATTAGTTTCCATCCATTCTTTCTTGTCCTGCTCTCTGTTGCTTTGGAAAATAAGTTGATCCCCTCTTCTTTGTGGCGGCCTCTCAAATTTTGGAATACTGCTATCATGTCATCGCTAGTCCTTCTTTTTTCTAGACTAGCCATACCCCAATCCTGCAACTGTTCTTTGTATGTTTTAGTTTCATATTAATGATGGCCACAATAAAGATGCTGAGACCCTAGAAAGTGTGCAAAGAAGAGCAACAAAGATGATAAAGGGCCTGGAGTCTAAATCATATGATGGAGGGAGGGAGGGAGGTAAGTCTAGTTTATCGAAGAGAAGGATTGGAAGGACATGATAACTGTCTTCCAGTATTTAAGAGGCTGTTACAAAGATAGATTTATTCTTCAAAGCACCAAAAGACAGGACAAGAAGTAATCGGTGTGTTGAAAGAAAAATCAGGTTCAGTTCCAAGCGAGGAATAAAATGGAGGCTGCTTAAGAAAGAAGGTTCCTGTTTATTGATGAGCAGAACCAGCAACACCATGCAGTTCTGGGACAGCTGATAAATGGAGTTGAGAGTGGGTGGGTTTTTATACCTTCTTTCGGGGTTTGTGTTTGAGATGCCTGTTGTGAAATGTACTTTGACCTGTGCTTGAGTGTGCCCTTTTCTAATTATTGTTGCCTGACTCCCATTGTCCTTGGAGCTGGGTGGGAGAAAGTAAATTCTTAATCCCACCAGCTATTTATTGTGCCCCAGTGTTTCTGAATGGATTACCAAATCTCCATTTCTAAAGGTTGGCCTCCTCAGGTTTCTGCCTGAGGAAAGGGAGACTGGGGCTGTTTCTGCCTAAGATTTTTTCTCCATTTTTCCTTCAGGGGAAATATTCTATCCTGCCTCTTTTAATATCCCCAAAATATTTCATTCTCGGGGGGGGGGGGGTTGACTTCCTACAGGTGGAAACTTGTTAAAGAAAGATCCAACCTAGAAATAAGGAGAAATTTTCTGCAGTGAGAACAATCAATGGAATAGCTTGCCTCCCGGAATTGTCGGTGCTCCAACACTGGAAGTTTTCAAAAATAGACTGGACAACCATTGAATTGGGATAATATAGGAGCTCTTGCCTTGAGCAGGGGGTTGGATAAGAAGACCACCAAGTTCCCTTCCACCTTATGATTCTGTGTTCTGTGTTCTAACATGCACTTAAGTTCACAAGTACAATAACAGAGGCTCTAGAAAGAGTACAGAGAAGAGCAACAAAGATGATTAGGGGACTAGAGGCTAAAACATATAATGAACAGTTGCTGGAATTGGGTATATCTAGTTTAATAAAGAGTGGGGTGACATGATAGCAGTGTTCCAGTATCTCAGGGGCTGCCACATAGAAGAGGGAGTCAAACTATTCTCCAAAGCACCTGAAGTCAGGACAAGAAGCAAACAGATAAAAACTAACCAAAGAGAGAAGCCACCTAGAAGCCACCTAGAACTAAGGAGAAATTTCCTGACAGAACAATTAATCAGTGGAACAACCTGCCTCCAGAAGCTGTGAATGCTCCAACACTGTTTTTAAGAAGAGACTGGAGGGCTTCCGGTTCCAGATCGCAGCGCTAGCAGACGTTCAGAGAGACTGCTCTCCCCGCAGTCTCCATAGATACTTCTACTGTCTTTTCCTCTTGTTCTCTTTCCTTTTTTTCTGAATGGCATTGAGCACCTCTTGTTTGTAGCCTTTCATGTTGGATGAATTGGACAGAAATGATCTCCAAGGTGTGGGGTCCTTGGTTGTTTTCTTGCAGATGTTTCATTACCCAACTTGGAAACATGTTAAGTGCTAGAAGAGATGGGGGTTTGCTCTTTGTTTATATACAGTGGTTTGCCCTGTCAGCTTGATAGTCTTGATGGTATTGGTGATCTCCAAAGTGCTTCTGAGCAAAAGCATAGCCATGTGAAAGAGCATTTTAGGCAAACTTATTAAAACTTCTGTCTTAACTGGATAAAGGAGACCCTAAAGTTAGCCACAAGGTGATAATGTAGCAACAGGGGAAGGAGGGATTTTTAAATAGGAAAATGGCACAGGAAAAAAATTATTAAAACCATTTTCCTCCTTGCTATGTTTCTCATAGCTCATTCACTTTCACATGTCCAGAAAATAAGAGCTTTTATTTTTAAAATGGCAATCTTTACTATATTTTTAGCATATCATGCCAAATTGAAGGGAACAATAAATATAACAGCGTTTTGCAGCTTATTGACTTCTCCTGCTGATGGGAAAGAATTTATTGTCCAAGTTATCTCAAAAGTGCCAGAGAAAGGAGAAACTGGACTATTTCCAATGTATATGAGGGACCAAAGAACTACCAGGAATGGACTTTGGCTGAGTGGCAAAGATGCACTAGTGCTGCTAAACCTGGAATACAGCCTGAGGTCCAGCTCACGCACCCCTTAGGACCAAACAGAAAGATGGCAATCCCTTTAGAGATAAAGGTATTTTGAGGCTCAAGAAGAAATGCCCTTCCATGATGATAAGAACCATGCATATTTGATGAGAAATGTAGCACTGAGCAGCTTATGATTTCTTGATACTAAAGGCTTAATGTAATAAAAATGAGGTATCTTTACCTCATGTTTCTGTCAGTGCTGTATATATAACACTATTATAGCAAATATTCCTAAAGTGAGTACTGCACCTTTTCAAAATAAAAAAAAATCAAAATCAATCAGAATAGAGGTGGAAGGGACCTTGGAGGTCTTCTAGTCCAACCCCCTGCTCAAGCAAGAGACCAATATTCATAATATTGGATCCATTTTTGGAAGCTTACATAAAACAAGAAAACTGTTGCTTTTGGGCTCTGTTTGCTGTGTTGGCATAGAAACTTTAGGCACAGTTCTGGAGGTTGACTCAGATCTTGATCACTTTCCTATGGTCTAAGGAAAAGAAATCCCAGTAGGCTTATAAAAGAAAGAGGTGACTGATTTGATCTCTTTCTCTTTTGCTACAGCATGTGAATCAATAGCCGATACGATATTCCAAACAGTCAGGACCTTGGGTTGCCGTCCCTTCATGAACAGCCAAAGAAGTGCCTGCATCTGTAATGAAGAAGAACGAGATGAATTGTGAAATGATCATCAAGCTGTTTGGTAGTGTGAGATAATGTTGGCTTCTGGTATCCTTTGTTTACAAGTGGCTTGGTCTTCTATCTTCTGGAACAAGCACAAGTTTCTTAACTTTGGGGCTTGGGAATCAGCTTCTTATGACCACCCATGCATTAATTGTCAAGTGAGCACGATTGAGAAAGAAATTCCAAAAAGCAATGGAATTGCTTGGTCCGATACCCTCATTTGTTCTATCCAATTGCTTCTATCCACTTCCCAGAGCATCTGCTTGACTTAGAGATGATTTGTCATATGTGAAGAGCAGCTAAGATACACATGAGCAATCCATGCATCAAAGAAGATCTAGAGGCTGCAAGATGACACTGACAGTATACACCTTTGCAGTCCATATGTGTATGCTAAGCCCAAGGCTTTCCTCAGATGCTGTTGCTTTTGCTTTTCAAGGGATACAAAGCCATAGAAATCTTACATTGCTGTAAAAAGAAGTCCGTCAATATTGACTAGATTACCAACTGCAGATCTCAGTTTGACACAAAAACAAGAGTTGTGGGCATCTGCTTGAAGACAAGAGAGAGACAAACGCCAAGATCAGAGTATGAAGTCATTGTATAATACTCGTTTTATTTCACTAAATCATTGTTCCATTTAAGAGGAAAATTATGGATCATCTCATAATAAGAAAAAGGTATGAATAGATAGATAAGAACAGTATAAAATGCAGAGCATTTCAAACTTTTATTAAATAACATATACCAGTGGTGGCGAACCTATGGCACGCGTGCCAGAGGCGGCACTCAGAGCTCTCTCTGTGGGCACGCGCACCATGCCCCAGAGATGGCAACCGTCCCTCTTCAACCAGGTGCCCCTTAACTCACCGAGGTCCCACGTGGCCAGAGGCATCCCAGCACGGCTGGTTTCCCTCCCCTCCATCCCATCCCTCCTGGCCTCGCATGCTCTCCTTTTCCCGGGCACGACCCACTGCATCGCCTCCACAGCTATCGGCTTCTCTGAACTGCTGCTGGTGGGCTGCAGAGCCCCAGAGTGCACCGGTTGAGGGGCCAGCAGGCTGTGACTGCTGACGGAAACTGTCGGCCCCCATGCGCTCGCTGGCCTCTGTGTGTGGGTGCCGATGTGTCAGGCAGCAGCCACCCCAGCCCCTGCCTCACCTTGCCCTGTGACAATGGCACCCCCGCCCTGCCTCCCCTTGCCTCGCCTCACCTCGCAGGACGAGCCTCCTGCCCACCGCCTCATCTGCCAGAGACCCCCCGGATCTCCTCCAACCCTGCCCAGTCCCCAGAGGTGTCCCTCCCCACAAGCAACATCAAAGTGACCATGCCCACCTTGGCCACACCCACCCAGTCTGCCATGACCACCACAGCCACGGCCACCTAGTGGACACCCGGCAAAAAATAAGTGGGTTTTGGGTTGCAGTTTGGGCACTCGGTCTTTAAAAGGTTCGCCATCACTGACATATACAGTTTAAAATAATATCAAGGATTGCAAGGAATTTACTTCTAACTACATAGAGTTACTACTATTCTACAACTTCAAGTGACACAACTCTATATATTTCATACACGTAAAATTCTTGGGCTGTCCTGATTCTTTTTCCATACCCTCCTCTTTAAAATTGAACCATTCTGATAGATTGTCCATTGCTCGCTAAAGAAAGAGAACTGATTTTTTTTTCTCTGAACACAGGGTAAAGGAATTAAATCTCCTTCTGACTGAGATTGAAGTATTTGGAACTGCTTTATTGTACTACAGTAATTGGGTTGCATTGGCCAACTTTTTACATCAGATGGATTGGTTCTTTTTCACAATCCCCCAGAGAGAAAACTTTCCCTTTCCCCTTTTCTTATGATCCTGTGAAAGACATGCTGTTTATAAGGAATGTTTCATTGGTTTCCCCCAAATTGTTATTATCACAATACAGGTAGACCTCGACTTATGACCACAATTGAGCCCAAACTTTTTGTTGCTAAGTGAGACATATCTTAAGTGAATTTTGCCCCATTTTGTGACCTTTCTTGCCATAATTGTTAAGTAAAATCACTGTGGTTGTTAAGTTAATAACACGGTTGTTAAGTGAACTTGGCTTCTCCAGATTTTGCTTGTCAGAAGGTTGCAAAAGGTGGTCACACAACCCCAGGACACTGCAACTGTCATAAATATGAGTCAATTGCAAAGCATCTGAGTTTGATCACGTGACCATGGGGATGCTGCAACAGTCATAAGTGTGAACAACGGTCATAAGTCACTTTTTTCAGTGCTGTAACTTCAAATAGTCACTAAACAAAGTGTAAGTTGAGGACTACCTACACACAACAGCATACACAACCGTATCATATTATCCTAATGAAAAAAAACCAAGAAGCTTTTCGAATCAAGAGGAAAAAGAATATTTGCATGAAAACTACTCTCACCTCTGAGAGTAGGTTTTTAAAAGCACATTTAGCAAGTTAAAACATGTCATTTTCAGTTGTGTAAATATTAATGTGGTGTTTTTTTTCAAAATAGATTGGAAAACTTACTTTGGATGGGTGGGAGAATTGCAGACAATATTAACTGATGCACAGTTTCTTAAACAGCATAGAGAGCTATCATAAATCAAGTTGTTGGGAAAAAAATTCCCGATAATTCCATAAAGGAAAAAAAAGGGGAGAGTGGTAAGAAAGAGATAATAGTAAGGTATGCAGTAGTTGCAGAACATTTTCAAAGTCTGTAATAGTGTGATGTATAAATTTTCTGGAAAAAATGTGTATTTAAATGTCACGGTTTTCTCTTCAGGAAGTTGAATAATTCAGACTTGAGCCTATCAATTTCTATGGTTGCACAGCCAGGTTTTATAGCCTGAGTTTGAGCAGGCTGAAAACGTTATGAATGTGTGCATTAATCTGAGAACAGGAACGTTTTCAATCCTTGTATGACTTACAAATTATTATTCTTTTCCTTCCAATTTGCAAGGTTTTCTTAGTTATCATGGAGAACGTTCTCAACACCTGCAGAACTGCTAAGAAAGTATTAGAATGGCTAGTGCTCTTTCCACACTACCACAATGCTGTCTACCCAATCATCACTAACATTTTTGCCCCATCACTTTCCAAGAATTGTTCCTTTCCTCTTCCTGCAACTGGCCAATGCGAGTCCTTAATGGTGAGGGGTCCTTAGCTCTCTGAGCTTGGTTGGTTTCTTGCAGACATTTCATTACCCAAACTATGTAACATCATCAGTGCTAGTAAGGAGTGGAGTTTGCTCTCAATTTATATTCTAGTGGCTTACCCTGTCAGTGTTGGTGGGTGTGGTTTTAGATATTCTTTGGTTGGCCTGTTTACTGTTAGCTTGTTTGTCAGTTCCTTAATTGGGGTATTGTTTACTTCTGTTGTTAGGATTAAAATATAATTTGAGAGCAAACCCCACTCCCTACCAGCACTAATGATGTTACTTAGTTTGGGTAATAAAACATCTGCAAGAAAACAACCAAGCTCAGAGAGCACCAAAGACCCTTCATTTCAGCCATGAGCTACAAATATTCTCCTTTATTGGTTCCATATTAACTGGTACCCTTCCCCTTCTTTCTTATTTTCATGTTGCATTTGCTTTTCATGGGGGTTTTCTGTTTTTTTTTCTTCAAAAGAAAGTGATCATTCTACAGGGGCACAGAGAAAACATCTCTCAAAACAGCCTGAAAGTAGTGGAGCGATAGTGTAAATTATTACAATATGTTCATTTCAGGAGGGGAGGGAAGCTCTTGGGAATGGGGAAGCTGAGGAAGATTCCAAATAGGAACTAAGAAAATATGCAACAAATATGCCTTTGTTGTGTTTCCTTTAGATTAGTAGCCAATTAACTTCTGAAATTAATTGATTGAGAAAGAAAAGACTGCCAGCAGCTTTAAAGTATTGTGAGGGTGCAGAACGGCAGTGCCTATTTCAGATCAGTAGGGAAAGACCCTAGATCCGTGAAACCATAATTAAGCCTATGAGCATGTAAACTTTCCAAAACATGCACACACACACACACACACACACACACAATTAAGCATGACAATTTAATATGTTGATACATTACCACCAGTCCCAACTGTTATCCCAATGTCAGTACTGCTTTACAGAAACTCAAAATTTTGACACATATGAAGACTTGTTTAGATGCATACAAAAAAGAGGCAAGGCTTCAATTGTAACAGCTGTAGCTTCAACTTGACACTTGTTTGAGCCATGGATGGCCCTGCATTTTTGACTATGCTTTGAATAAATCATATCTAATTGAAGAGGACCCTGCTTTGACCCTGTAAAATCAAATTTCCCATGCAATGTCCCTGCCACATGCAACAGAACTGAGATGTAAGATTACATCTAATTTGAACACAAGGGGGGCATATGCTTCTGAAATAAATGGGCTGTACACTTTCATCTGTGTATATATATTCATACATCTATTCCTGCACATCAATTTTAATTGGGCCACTTGTCAGGATATGGTGTGTGATGTGATGCCCTTCCTCTTGTGGTTTAACTCTTCTGCGCATCCGTCTGTGACAACCCTGTGCACAGCGAGATCTTTCATCTGTTACTCCACATACAAGAATACGACAATGTAGGAACACTTCCTAAATGGAAAAAAAACATATTTATGTCTACATATATATACCTTCCTATATGTATGCATACATACATACATACATACATTATCTAGGGCAGGGGTAGGCAACCTTGGCTCTTTTATGACTCATGGACTTCAACTCCCAGAATTCCTGAGCCAGCATGGCTCATTTTGGAAACCTCTCTCTTTCCCCTCAGCAAGGCTGGCTCAGAAATTCTGGGAGTTGAAGTCCACAAGTCATAAAAGAGCCAAGGTTGCCTACCCCTGATCTAGAGGAAGGAGAACCACTGACTCAGAAAAAAATGCTATTTCATATTGCTTTGCTTCTCAAACACAAAGAATATCTAAGCTTCTGACTATGAAAGAAGCAGACCCCCATGTCTGGAGATTGGCAGTCTAAGAGATAAAGACATGTGTTCATTTTGCCTTAGCTGCAGTTCTTGGTACAATATTTTGAAACTTCTCTCATTCAGGAGGTGAAGACAGAAATAAAATAGTAGAAGTAACATTAGCCTGGTGAAAATTTATTTGCACTGAACCTTCAGCCATCCCATAATATGGAACAGACACTATGTCAGCCTCCAGCTCGAATATCCAAATAAAAGTCCAGGCTTACTTTCATCCAGCTGTAGCCCTTACCTCAAACAGATACATTTGCAAAGGCAAATTAAATGGATCTGTCCAACACTAGATGTGCGCTTCAGAGAATGAGTCAGAATGGTTGGAGATGTTTAAAAGCAGCCAGATTTTATATATCATTTTAAATAACAGTAATATTTTATTCCTGAGCAAAAACTTAAAAGGAATAATGGTGTTAACTTTTTTTTCAAGAAAAACTGATGATACCTCTATGCTGTAGAATAAAAGCTGGTTTCCTTGTCATTCTTTCCTTGAAATTTTGAAATTGCTGGACTACCAGCAGTTTTGGTTGGATCCGAAACTCCTTGTTGAATGTTTTGGTTAGTGTCATAAAATGGGTAGTGTTGAATTGATTCTTAGGAAGAATCCACTTATATTTATTTATCTTGCAAAGACTGAATTGTTAAGAAGTGCTTGCACATGAGAAGTTCTCATTTCAGAACAGAGAGTTTTAATATCGCCCATTCTAAAATAATAATACAAAATTTCCAAGGGAACCAAGCTGTGAACTCATCTATTTGGTGCAACGGGTGGTGTTTAGCAACTAATCTCAGACAGTCCATTTCGTCTAAGATACAACTCAGGAGAAAGAGAATATGGTAGGTTTGAGAATTAAAAGAAGAAAACATCACAGCTAGGCAAGGCTTGAAAACATTTTGCAAACCTTTTACAGTATTAATATTGGCTTTCACCAATTTGGTTTTGCCTCTCAATCACTTTTTAATTAACTTAAACCCCCATTTACCAATAATATTCATTTTCATTCTCTCCTAGTCAAATCTATCAAAAGTGAGAGAAGATCTTGGTGGCATCTGGATCTTCTGCTAATCCATTTCAATAGACCTCTGAATTTGTCAGCTCTTCTTAAATTCGGGAATTTGAATTTTTGCTCACCTTGTTGTCTTTACCCACAAATTTGAACACTGGGACCTGAAAGTGTTTAGCCAGGTGATCCTTTGATGTATATTGCTTTATCGAATCATCCGAAACACAGCTGAGGAGAAGGAGAGAGAAGACAAATGTCAATGGCTTTCATAGAGTGATGGTCAAAAGAAAGAAGATATTTTAGAGCCTTCCATGAAAAAACAGAAGTGGAGTCTAATTGCATTCCAGAAATGTAAAAAATACCCATTGCAACAAAAAAAGAATGCATTAGGCTTCCCTCACAGTCTGGATTTGCAGTTCTGCTAAAGACCAAAAGATTTACCAGCACCCTAAAACAAATAAATCCTTAGCCAACATTTGATTTCTTCAACAAAGATATAGTGATGACTCAAAAACGTGGCAAAACCAAAGAGCTAATGGAGAAAATATTGTAGGAAATTTTTCTTCTTTTCTTCTCAGGTTCCCAAAAATGTGGGATTAATGACAACAAAGTCAAATAATTTTTCCTGACAATTTTTAACCTGAACTTTTCTGTTAATTTTTGTATATTTCTTTAAAGTAGATTGCAAATCCTTGAGTTGGAGAAAGTGGTTTTTAGACACAGGTTGGAAGTGGACCTTCTGAATGTATACAGAGGTGTGGGAAGTCAGTCCCCCAGAGAAGGAAATATTAAAAGGGCAGAAAAATATATTTCCTCAAAGGATCTTAAAAAGGCAGAAAAGCATGCCCAGTTTTTCTTAATAGCCCCAGGTTTCCCTCCCCCAAGCAGAAACCAGCTCTGTAGAAATGCAGATGATAATCTTGTCAGAAAGACTGGAATCAGGAAACTGGGATTAGGAAGAAAGATCCCTAGAATCAACACCAAAAATCTAAGAGTCATCAGCCCCAGCCCCAGGGAAGCAGGATATGACCCTTGGGACATAATAGGATTAACCCACCACCATCAGAATACCAGAAAGGCACACTCAGACTCAGGTCAAAGTTCATGCCACAGGAACAACTCCAAACAAAAGGCTCCAGAGGGTATAAAAACCCACTCCCTACATGTGCTTTCTCTTCCAGAGCCATCTTTCTGTCTGGCTCTCCTCTTCAATAAACTGCAACCTTCTTTCTAAAGCAGTCACCATGTTGTTTATTCCAGGCTTGGACTGAGCCATGATGAAGACTTTTCCTTCAACAGAGGATGCATTCAATATTCTGTATTTAATTATTTTGTTATTGGCAAATAACCAACTGTATTCACAAAGAGGAAAATAT
>NW_015388560.1:38596-40863 GCF_001527695.2 Protobothrops mucrosquamatus
CCAGAGCCATCTTTCTGTCTGGCTCTCCTCTTCAATAAACTGCAACCTTCTTTCTAAAGCAGTCACCATGTTGTTTATTCCAGGCTTGGACTGAGCCATGATGAAGACTTTTCCTTCAACAGAGGATGCATTCAATATTCTGTATTTAATTATTTTGTTATTGGCAAATAACCAACTGTATTCACAAAGAGGAAAATATCAAAATAGCTGCCACACTCCTAGGATCAAAGCCCTCCCCTCTTTGAATGTACACTGTGATGCACTCCAAAAAAGAGCAAGACATCAATTGGAGAGCTGTGGCTGCTATCTTCATTGCCTGCCAGACACTCCTGCAAATAACTAAGACACTTATATGAGAGAAGAAATGGGCAACAGAATGCATTATCCCCAAGTCATTTTATTCCATTATGTTTATACGTTTTCAGGATTTCTGAGTCCAAAAGATGAATTAATCAAATGATTACAGACATCTTTTGGGGGGGATTGTTTTGTCAATGTGCCTTCTAAGCCTTAATGGAGAATCAAAACTAACTGAATTAATATAAAGAAAGTAGGCTGAGGAAAGCTAAATGAATTTCCTTGAAAAATAAGATGTCATTCTAAGGACACAAAAATACTGAGAATGAGGGTTGTTATTCCTCAGTATTTAGCTTCTTGTGGGTCTGTGTCTTTAAAGAAAAAGTATCTTCTTTGGTGGTGAATGATAACAGGAGGGAATGCTTACAGCAATCTAATCTCCAGAATGCAAACTTTGAACATTATAAAACTTGCTACCCAGAACAAAAAGCAAAGGAAAAGTACCAGATGTGGACAGCAATGTCCTAAACAGAAATAACCTTTGCCTCTTGGAATCTGACATAAATTGCTCATTAATTGCATTTATCCTGAGTGAGAAGAGATTATCAGACAGAACTTGCATTTTCAGGATGTGGACTGTCGTTCCTTGTATTATTGCTAGATTGGGAGGGGGAATCATTTTGTAACCATACCAAGAAAAGTTCAACATTTTTTTCTGTGGTAAGTACCCAAGACAGACTTCAAAGAATAAAATAGTCCATATAAGAAAATATTGTTATCTTTGCTAGTTAAAACCTATGCTATAATAAATCAATTGAGAGACAAAGAGACAGAGAAACAGAGACAGACAGACAGTCAGAGAGGCAGACACAGACAGAGAGACAGAGACACACACACAGAGAGAGACAGAGACAGAGAGAGAGATGGAGAGAGAGACAGAGAAAACTCAGATGAATACTCTGTACTTAGGTCTCTGTGCGAGCTTTAAAAAAAATCAATGGCACCTGGAATATGGATTATGATGCTACCAAGTCATCTTCTACAAAGAAAGGTGAATGGCAGAAAATTCCTTGCTAAGTGGTAGGAATGGAGTGGAGTGGAGTGGAGTGGAACAGAAGGGAACGGAACGGAACGGAACAGAACAGAACAGAACAGAACAGAACAGAACAGAACAGAACAGAATAGAATAGAATAGAATAGAATAGAATAGAATAGAATAGAATAGAATAACAGAGCTGGAAGGGACCTTAGAGGTCTTCTAGTCCAATCTCCTGCTCAGGCAGGAAACCCTATATCATTTCAGACAAATGGCTGTCCAGTCTCTTCTTAAAAACTTCCAGTGTTGGAACAGTCACAACTTCTGGAGGCAAGTTGTTCCACTGATTAATTGTTCTAACTGCCAAGAAATTTCTTAGTTCTAGGTTGCTTCTTTCCTTGATTAGTTTCCATCCATTGCTTCTTGTCCTGACTTCAGGTGCTTTGGAGAATAGCTTGACTCCCTCTTCTTTGTGGCAGCCTTCTAAATAGTGGAACACTGCTATCATTTCACCCCTAGTCCTTCTCTTCATTAAAGTAGACATACCCAATTCCAGCAAGCAGTTCTTCAGGAGCTGCTTTGGATTATGAGATACACCTAGTTTTACTCCAGGGAGTAGTTCTTCCAAGGCCATCCTTGGAGTATAGGGAGTAAATGAGGAGAAATTCAAAAATTCAAGAAGGTTGCTGTTCACATTCAAAGCCCAGCCTATTTTTTGGATGTGTATTATAGATAGTGTTGTGTCCTTTGTATTCCCCTTAATCCCCTATGCATATCCTGATCACCCATTAAGGGTGATTGCCCTTCACCATAGATCGCCCATTAAGGGTGATTGCCCTTCTCCATCTGCACACAGTTTCATGCCCGTTGCTGGTTGGCTAACTAGCAACAGGGTCTTGCCAGCCAATAGGAACTGTGTGATTACAAGCCAGGG
>NW_015388560.1:44422-96223 GCF_001527695.2 Protobothrops mucrosquamatus
TGATGCCTTGCCAATAAACCGAGAGCTGACTGTCACTCGACTCGTGTCTTACTGCCTGCGCGATCTAACAGATAGAAGGGGTGGGGCTTTGATCACACAATCACAGCTGTTTCTTGATTTGTTTTTATCCCTACAACAGATGTTCCTTAATGCTTTTTTGCCTTTGTGAAGTTTTCTCCATTTCTCTAATGTTCAATCAACGTGTATCTTTGTGATTAACAGCAGAACTACTCCAAAGAACAATGGAAGGAATGGTAAGGAATCCAAACAGATGGTTCAACACTCAAGACTAGGACTGAGTTACTTTAACATACATTTCCATTGTGCTGTAATTTTAGTATTACAAGAATAAGAACGACAGAATGCCAATTTAGTAAATTTCCACCTGTCATTTTGTCAGTGAGATTTAATGAACTTCATAAAACATTTATGAAGGAACTTGACATTGTTATTCACAAATGAAAATGTTAGGGATAATACGTCTAAAATTGTTTCATAAATAACAGGTATAAAGATGATCCCTAGGGGAACTTATAAATGTATGAAGTGCATCAGCAAACAACAGCACCAACATAAATTAAGAGACTGGATAAACACCAGATGCTATATAAGACCTTCTTTGAAGGCATGATCACTCTACGTTGATTTAAAAGGGTATTTTATTTTGTTATTTTTTTAAAAAAATAGATCCATGTAATAGATATTCAGGACGAGAATGTCATTAACTGCATATTCTAAAAAAAAAACCTTTGTATTTTAGGAACTGTATTTGCTATAGAGTGGAATATAGCCCTTCCAGGTTTATGGCATTAGAAATTGGCTAATATTTACAGTGCTACAAGACTTTTAGAGGTTTGCGTTGAACAGCAAAATCCACCTATCTCATTGTGTTTAAAACTGTCATCTCTTCCCCTTACTATGGAAATAACCTAGTCTAGCAAGAGATACAGTATGTCCTTAATGGTAGGCAATCTGGCTTTTAAGAACACAGTTGGGAAATCTTTTTTTATTGTGCTTCATCTGGATATCTTTCTTCATCAAACGCCTTCTTCTTTTCCACAGTATATGTTCACATGTGCCATAGGCAAGGAGACATTACTTCCTATGATTAAGAATGCAGGGCTTATGCAAGTAGAACTGGCTCTATGGCATTCCTGTGCAAGGCCCTCCTTTAGCACCAAAGTAGTTTCTAAAAGAATTTCAGCAGCAGAGAAAACAATTATTGTGTGGAATCTGAATTAGCTCCCATCTACAGAGTAAGTGTACTCCTAGTTTCCACGCTGGGCGTCAGCTGCCACCTCACATGCTTGCGCTTTACTATTACTCGGTGACAGTCTGCCATGGATTCTATGGGGGGGTGTTGGGGTTGGATGGGAGGGGGAGGAGATTTCAAGGGAAGCAAAAAGTTCACTGTATCTCCCTGAGACATGGCTTCAAGATCAACCGGCTGGGATCGGAACACAGCTGTGCATGCAGTCACTTGAAGTGACTTTTCGAAGAACATCTTTGAATTTGGTTGGGAGGGGGCAGTAATGGGAGGCACCTAAGGAAAGGAAAAGTTTTCTAAAAGACTTCTAGTAAACTATATCTTTCTCAACAAATAGAGTCATTTTTACTTAGCGGTTCAGGCTGAGGCAGATCTAACACTGGGTTTCAAAGGAGGAGTCATTAACCACACTTCTTTTTCAACAAGCTTTGTGGTTTGTTTGGGCTGTCCCCAAACGTCAGCCTTTAGGCGGTATGTGTTAGGACAGGGGTGACAAACTCAATTTCATTGAGGGCCGCATCAGCATTGTGGTTGTCCTCGGGGGGGGGGCGGGTGTGTGTGGCCAGGGTGGGCATGGCCTACTGGGTGGGTGTGGCTGTAGTGGGTGTGGCCTACTGGGTAGGCATGGCCAACTCTACATCGTTCGCATCAAGGGTGCCTGGGCAGGAGTGGGACAGATCTGAGGGTGTCTGGCAGAAGGGGGTAGGACCGGGGCAAGTGCCAAGGCATGGTCTACTGGAGGAGCCTCACTGTTCCTCTCATGCCATGCGGGGGGGGGGGCTGGATGGTGGCACGGGCTGCCTGGAGCCCTGGGCAGCAGAGGTCAAATGCCCGGCCCAGCCCTTGAGCACCCTGGCACCAAGCCCAGCCCGACTTCCCCAAGGAGGTGCCCAGCTGCACTTACCTCCTCCTCAAGGCTGCTGCTGCTGTGCTTGCTCTCCTTAGTCAGGTTGCTCATGATGGATATGAGGGCAAAGTCAGAGGGAGGCCCACTCCCTCTCCATGTGAGGAGACTCAGCTTTGTATCCAAAGCCTCCTTAGAAATAGGATGGGAGACCCCCAGGATAGGCCAGGAGAGGGGGCAAGGGGATGGTGATAGGGCAGCAGGGTAGGACTTTCCTCAGACCCACCCTCCCTCCCTCCCTCCCTCCCTCCCTCCCTTCCTTCCTTCCTTCCTTCCTTCCTTCCTTCCTTCCTTCCTAAGAACAGAATGGTGGGAAAATATTTGAGATGAGGGAGGGAGAAAAACAGGCAAGAAATGCAGATGGGGAGGTGTCACCTTTCATGAGGAATAAAGAAATGCACCATCGCATGGAAATGGCCAGCACATGGCCCTCACCTACTGTTCATATCCAGCTTGGTGGGCTCTGGGGGAGGGGATGCCATGAGCAGCATGAGAGTTGACATTACCTGCGCAATGCCGCCCAGCCCCCAGCCTGCCCGATTTCGGCAGACAGCGGGGCGCTCTCCTCACAGTGCTGAGAGGCTGAGCCTGGCTGTGCAAAGCTCGCCAGCTTCGCACCTTGCTGCCTGCTGAAACTGGGCAGGTTGGGGGCTGGGTGGCATCACGCTTCTTGTCAGATTCACGCCACCCGACTCAGCTCTTGGCGCTGTGAGCAGAGCACCCCACTGCCTGCTGAAACTAGGCAGACTGGGGGCTGGGCGGTGTCGCGCTTCTCGTTGGATTTGCGCTGCCCGGCTCAGCCTCTCGGCAATGTGAGAAGCGCCCCACTGGCTGCCGAAACTGGGCAGGCTGGGGGCTGGGTGGTGTTGCACAGGTAACGTGGATTCTCATGCTATTCGCGGCGTCCCTTCCCCCGGAGCCCATGAAGCCAGATCTGTGAAGTAGGTGAGGCAAATTTGGTGGCCACTTCCATGTGATGGTGCATTTCTTCATTCCTCACAAAGGGTGACACCTCCCCAGTGCACGCCCAGGGGGCGGGGCTGACATGGCAGGGGCCGGTCCCTCGCTGTTTCCAGATGGCCTTGTGGAGCTAAGACTGAATGCGTTTCAGCATAGGTGGCCACCACGAAATTGTACATTGGCTCCTGGCCGGTCTGGGCTGGGGCCAAGGCAGCAGGGGCCATTTCCTCACTGTTTCCAAGATGGCTTTGCGGGCCACATGAAACCACTTTGCAGGCCGGATTCGGCTCGCAGGCCTTGTGTTTGACATGTCTGTGTTAGGATAATAATTTCCAGCCTATCAATCATAAGTGTGGTTTAGTATAATGAGTAAATGCTTTCTTACCCTTCCATCTGCTTAGAGGATTTATATTTTAAGAGACCCCAACTGTTTATTTAATCTTTCATTTCTCTAAAGGAACACTATACCCTTAGAATTGCCTAAACATTATGTTAACTTGCAATGATAAAAGTCTCAAGACTGCCATTTCCTGTTGCTGTTGCTTTGGGTCATTTTATTATTTGTGAATGTTGATGTTCAGCAGGGCATACAAATGCTTGGAATCTGAATTCTGAGCATCCAGAAACATGGAACAAACCAATGAGAATGATAAAGAAATCAAGAATTATTCTACAGGTCCTTGAGCCAAGCTGTGATTAGTTTTAATATTTTGAATATTTGGTGGTCTATTAACTAGTCCAGGAACAATTCATTTGAAAGCAGTCAGAGATACTGTGAATTTGTTACTGCTTTTACACAATCCTTCCCTAATCTGTTTGAGTCCATATATAACTTGAGGCTAAACCATAAATTTAACCATCGGTTGGGAAAGTTCTATTCACCTCCAGCTGAACATAAGTATTTACATGGTAGTTTATTAGGGCTCCCAGTTGCACTGAGATTGTACTTCTTCCAATCAACGCTGATCTTTCATGATCTCTTTGGTCATGACTAGGAAGATTAGGGGGCATATGGCCACTTCATGTAGATATAAGGTGAGACCAATGTACGTCTTCTCATGTCTGTGGGATGTGCTTTTAAGTTCTACTACAGGGGTCTTCAAACTTGGCAACTTTAAGACTTGTGGACTTCAACTCCCAGAATTCTGGGAGTTGAAGTCCACAAGTCTTAAAGTTGCCAAGTTTGAAGACCCTTGTTCTACTACCTTGGGTTATCTAATCATTCTCTTTTCCTCTTGCCACCTAGTTGTGTCATATTTTCCTCTCTATTGTTCAAATTCTCTATCCCTACAATAGTTTGAGGTTCATTTAAGATATTTTGCCATCTCTGGGTTTCCATTCTCAACATTCAGTCTACAAAACTCTTGGCCGATCCCCCTCCTCTCTCTTATTCATAGTCATGTGGTTTGGGCTACCTAACCACAGGGATAGCAAGATTTGGAATCAAATTTCATACAGGGTGCTATGATCATCATATACATCTAATTGTCCTGTACAATTTAAGATTTGCAATACAAAGGCTGCCTGCCTCGAGTTATATGCACACACATTCATATACACGTATATAAAGGTGGGATAAAATATAATATTAAAATAACAATTGTTAATAACAAAGTCAAAAAAGTCTGGCTAGTGGATATTATAATACCTGGAAAGGAGCAAAATAGAAAAGAATGGGAGAAGATTACAATATGATTTGAGATTTCTATCTGACTTACAAATAGAAGTTGAATTACTGTGGTAAAAGAAAACAAAGATAGTATCAATAGTAATAGGCACCATGGGTGCAATTCCAAAACAACTGGAGCACCACTTGAACACCATCAGCACTGACAAAAATCACCATCAGTCAATTGAAAAAGATAGCCCTACTTCGAACACCTTATATCCTGCAACGATACCTTTAATACCAACAACAACATCTGCCTACCCAAGGTCCTTGGGAAGGACTCACTAGATAGATAAAAATGCCAAATCCAGTCTAAACATCTGGCTGACTGTGCAACCAAGAATAATTTAAAAACAGATAGAAACCAAGAGTGGATGCTTACCTATGAACATTGTAAATACAATTCTCATACAAAAAAAATGAATTCTTTGCAAAGGCAAAAGGACTGGGCTCTCTTTGAGGCCTGGAACAGCTATAAAAGATACTTCTGCTAATTAATGTTAAATATGCTCTAATGATGCGTGAACAGCTGGGTTATATAAAAAGGGCAAATGTCTTTAATTATGGCCACCTAATTATGGTCACCATTATCATCAGAAAGGAAACTTTCTCTGCTGAACAGTATTGTAATTTTAATTGTAAATGAGAGCCAATTTGGTCTAGTCTAGTGGTTAAGGCAACCACACTAGAAAGTGGAAGACTATGTGTTCAAGTCCTGACTTAGCCATGAAAACCAGCTGGTTGACTTAGGGCTACTCACTTCTAGCTTGACCCACCTCACAGGACTGTTGTTGTGGGGTAAATAGGAGGGGGACGGTGTGTATATATTTGCTGCCTTAAGTTATTTGTAAAAATGATAAAGGTGGGATACCAATAAATCCATTTCATCTATTTGCTCAGCCTCTGCTTCCTTTTTATGAAGTGGATAGTTTTGCCTGCATAATCATGACAGCTGGCCTTTGTTCCAATTTCTCTGCTGGCCAAAAAGCATGCTGACAGTCTTAGGAAAGATTGGACTTCCTTTCTTTCCTCAAACTTAGGTGACTAAATAATCAAAGGACCTGAGTTTTAAATCTCAGATCAAAGACCGAAGTGGTCAATGCTTACCCATCTCGAATTAAGTGGTACTTCAGGATCTCGTCTGTTTGGGATGTAGGGGTAGCAAAGCAACTCTCCACCAATGTCTCCAGACCACTCACGTGCACCAAAGGCTCAATCCCAAAATATAAAGAGTCTCGGAGTTTAAGAGTGGGAAGGGAGTCCTGATAGGATTCTTCAAAATCTTTGTCTTTAAATATCTCAAGGGTGAAGGGGAAGACACCTTGATTGTGCCCCATAATTTCCAGAGGTAAATTCTTCACATTCGGGATGTAGCCTTCCGAGATGGTGTAGTGGCGAGGGAATTCACAAGTGACAGGGATCAGCAGCTTTCCTGTGCGAACAATGATGTCCCCATTACTGCCAGGTGTTTGCTTTGGCAAGCCAGTGACCATATTGGTAGCAATTATTTTATCATTTACTACCTGTAAACAGAGGGCAAAGATGGTACGGTGAAATTAGGCGGACCATCTGAATAAAAGAATATTCAGGAAGAGCATTATTGATAGGTGATGATCTTCAAGAATACAAAAAAATAAGAAAAGCCAAAAAGGGACCTCAAGAACCAGAAACCAGCCATCTAGAGTTGGTTTCTATTTTTTGTAAAAATATATTTCTAGCCCATATATTAGAAGGGCCATATGGAGACTCTGCTAATAAGCTATGCATGACTAATAAGGTTTCCAGGGTTAATGAGCAGGGCTAATTATATTATTACCTGCCATAACAAACAAAATACATTATAAGAATAAGAAAAAATAATAGTATCCATAGATCATAAAAAGTCTGCTTATACAATGACCTTAGAATAGTAAAATATTCCAGTATTTATTATATTCATTAAAAACAGTTTACAGTTAATTAAAATTGCCCTTCTGGAGAGAAATTGGAATTCTCTTTGGGCTAACAGGATTATGCCATAACCTAGCACAAAAGTCAAATTTTAGCAAGTTACAAAAATCAATTGCAGAATTCATCAAGAAAGGCAAAAGGCAAGCATAATGAATATCCCACCTACAATAATAAAAGAAATAAACAAGAGTTCCCTTCTTGGTTTCATTAAATTTGTTTCTAATTGCCTCTCATCAAATAACTGATACACTGTGGGACCTGATAGGTGATAGATAAGTTAACTCTCACTCTCTCCTTTAGAATAGTCTTTTTCAAATTTGGCAGCCTAAAGCCGTGTGGATTTCAATTCCCAAAAGCTTATGTGTGTGTGTGTGTGTGTCTACAGTAGTCCTTGGCTTACAACCATTCATTTAGTGACCATTCAAAGTTACAACAGCGCTGAAAAAAGTGACTTATGACCTATTTTTCACACTTGCGACCTTTGCAGCATCCCCCGTGGTCACGTGATCAAAACTGGGATGCTTGGCAACTGGTTCATATTTATGACGGTTGCAGTGTCCCTGGGTCCTGTGAACTCGTTTTGTAACCTTCCGACAAGCAAAATCAATGGGCAAGCCAGATACATTTAACAACTACAGTATGTTACTATCTTAACAAGTGCAGTGATCCACTTAACAACTGTGGCAAGGAAGGTCGAAAAATGGGGCAAAAATCACTTAACAAATGTCTCGCTTAGCAACATACATTTTGGGCTCAATTGTGGTCGTAAGTCGAGGACTACCTGTATTTGAAAATCAATGAATGGTGTGGAGAAGGAAATGCTATTTGAGGCTCTACTCTTGTCTGGATAATTTAAGAAGAATCATAATAGCAGTCGTCATTATTTTTGCATTTGGTCCTATTCGGTCTGCTCCTGGATGTAACAAAGGAACAAACACCGTAATTCGGAAAGCTTGCAGAAATTTCATTTCTAGGATTCTTTAGGAAGGTCCCAAAGTGGGATTGGCATAAACAACACTCTGAAGTCTATTCCACCGATTTACAGATTTTTAAACAATGGCCTTTGCTCAGCGGCAGAGAAGCAGATTGAAAGCAAAAGGTTGAGAATTTTTTTTTGCTCCACATGGTTGCTAGGCAATCTATATATAGAGCAGTTACTTAGGTCTGCACCTCAAGTGACAGATGCATCCATTTGTTTAAGTATGCTAAAGCCACTGTGGAAAATTTAATAATGAAGGAATAAAGTATAATGGCCAAGTTGAAGTGCAGAGGGCCAAGATGACACTTTACTTGAACATGGTCCTCAATACAAGTAGTTCTCGAATTACAACAGTTCATTTAATGATCATTTGAAATTGCAACGGCACTGAATACCCATTTTTCACACTTAGGACCGTTGCAGCATCCCTATGGTCATGTGATCAAAATTCAGACACTCGGCGACTGACTCATATTTGTGACGGTTGCAGTGTCCCAGGGTCATGTGATCACCTTTTGCGACCTTCTGAGAAGCAGAGTCAATGGGGAAGCCAGCTTCGCTTAACAATCATGTTGCCAACTTAACAACTGCAGCGATTCACTTAGCAACTGTGGCAAGAAAGGTCGTTAAATGAGGCAAAACTCACTTAACAAATGTCTCATTTAGCAACAGAAATTTCGAGCTCAATTGTGGTCATAATTTGAGGACTACTTGTAGACACCCTTGGCTCAGTTGCTCTTTCATTTGCTCTATCTCAAAAGGTTATATCATGTGCAAAAAATGAGGAGAGATCCCCATGGACTCTACCTTGAGATATCAAGGGGAAAGATAGGATATGAATGCAAGACAAAAGCAAACAATCAATACATACATCTATAGAGGTTCCACAGGTTTTCAGAGAGAAGATGAGGTTGACATGGGTGCCATTGGATATTCCCTTGCAGGAGCCATTGGTAAGCGAGAGATCCATTCCCCCAACAAGATCCTTGGGAATATTCACTTCTATAGACGTAGATTTACATATAACTGGAACTATAAGAAGGAGCACAGCTAGTAAGTGAATTGGAAGTTAAAACACTGCCTTTCAGTGATGTTCCTGTATGAAGAAAAATGAAGCCTTTCAATATCTGTCACTTCTAAATCAAATGTTTCCAGGTTTTGGCCTGGAGAAATGATGCTTTGATTTGCCATGGTGGCGCAGTGGTTAGAATGCAGAATTGCAGGCTGACTCTGCTGATTGCCAGCAGTTCAATTCGCACTGGCTCAATGTTGACTCAGCCTTCCATACTTCTGATGCCAGTAAAATGAGGACCCAGATCGTTGGGCGCAATATGCCGGCTCTGTAAACTGCTTAGAGAGGGATATAAAGCACTACGAAGTGGAGGCTCAATAACTCTAAAACAGTGGTCTTCAAACTTGGCTCCACTTTAAGACTTATGGACTGGCTGGCTGAAGAATTCTGGGAGTTGGTCCACAAGACTTAAAGTTGCCAAGTTTGAAGACTCCTGGTCTAAAACCAGCCAGCCAAAGTTATCAATAGTTCAGGTGAAAATCTGAAGCTTATGGTCCAGGTGGAAAAGAGATCCACCAGGTGCATGCCCCTCCCCCCAAAAGACAAATTTTCCAGTGCAGTGAGGCCCTGCTTGCCTCAACTGTCAATTCCAATCAAACTCACTGTCCTTCCAGCTCATCAGTCACCACACATCTGTAGTGGCAGCAATGCAGTGGCAATGCCAATTCCAGTTGCCACAAGACTGACACTATTGGAATTGGTGAGACCTTCAGCCCAACGTTAGTCAGACTTGAAGGTGAGAAGCACCAAGCTGAAAGATTGGAGGGGCTCCCCAAAACCTCCCCCCAAAATATATATATTTAAAAAATCTTCACTGCTCCCTTGAGCTTTGGAGGCCAATTTTTTTTCTTTCTTTTTTTGAAAGGACGTTTCCAAGAAAAGTGCATATTCTTAATGCTTGTCCCTTTCTCCCTTCTTAGAAAATATACCACAATAGGAAAGGAGAGGGAAATTGAATGAAGGGCATGGTGTTGCATGCAATTCATCTCTCTCTCTCTCTCTCTCCCTCTTTCCCTCTCTCCCTCCCTCCCTCCCTCCCTCTCCCTTTCCTTCTCCCTCTCTCTTCCTTTCCCTCTCTCACTCTCTTTTTCTCCCCCTTTTGATGTCTACTTTCACGCCCCAAGTAGACTCTTGGTTGTGTACAATTAAAAAAAAACAAAATTATCTTGGCTAGAAAAACAATATAATACTGGAATTAAAAACCATATTAAAATAGGTCACTCCCATGAGAGACATCTATGGGAGGGAGTACAAGGGTAAAAAGAAATAAAGATGGCAGCTCTCTCTATGCAATTAAATCTCCTTCTCTTTTAACGAGTGGCCCCTTTTAATGAGGCCATAGTGGCCTCCCTCGTCTGCTGGGCCAAAGGTATCCCTGGAATAAATTTGTTCACTAATTCATGTAAAGTCAGAAATATGGAGGTTGTATGTACTTGTGGGGGTGGGGGAGAGAGATATGTTCCATAAAATGGAAGCTGCTTCTGAGAAGGCTTACTACCTTATCACAGCCCACATATGTCAGAAAGTGGAGCAACACTTAGCAGGCCCTTTTGCAATGATCAAACTGGGCGCATATGTGTGGATATGCAACTCATACCTCCATAAAAAGCAATGTCCAGCCCTTTAATATTAACCTCTCCTATGGGACTGGTGGTGGTGGAATATGACATTATGTCTGTCCATAGATCAATCATCTTTAAGTCTTCTTCAATGCCCTCCAAATGTGTGCTGTAAAACCATTTCATCAATTCTTAGGAAGGCCTCAAGCCAGTGCCTGCCAGATCTCTGAGGTTGTTGCTTCCTGTCATCTTTAGCTGTTGGCCACACAGCTAAACTCTCTGGAGGGACCAGATTACAAATTCTGGGCTGGCTGGTAAAATATAATGGGGATGACCTGCAGATTAAAATTATGTTTTGATTCAGTCTTTTCAAAATGCATTTCCATGCCTATAGGACGGGGCACAAAAATAAGATAGCAATGTAACAATAATTACTACAGAAATTTAGGTTCAGGAACCACCTCAACCCTGGAAGCTCACCAGAAAGTAATTGTGGCCTTCACCTCCTAAAGCAAAAGCAGGATATACATCTACCAAATAAACAAATTAACAAATTACCCTAGAACAGCTACATCCCTTTTTCCTTTGTACCTTGGCAGCTGTGGTTGTCCTCTGACAAAACAAGACCTCGAGGGCATTCACACTGATAACTGGTTTCCATCATGTTGCATGTATGGCTGCAGCCTCCATTGTTGTTGTGACACCCTTCAATTTCTAAGGCAGAAATAATGAGTAGAAAAACAATCTTTTTTTTCCATCTAGCAGTGCCTCTGAAACTATGTCCCTTATCTGCTCACATTGAATGAAACTATAGGATCAGATAAATATGAGGGGCAATTACATTTACGTATTTCGTAGTCATTTAAACTGTCTAAATGTTTCAATGTCCTCTTAATTGTATTGGGCAAAGAGGTTTCAGGAATCTCTGCATTGAAATTAATGAGTTGTGGAAAGCACAGAGAACAGGTGCTGTTTCAGAGTTGTTCCAATTAAGCCTTACAAAGATAAACTGTGTGAAGGAACTAGAAGCAGAAATTCTAATAAGCTCCTGAAATGGATCCTTCTTAGCCGGGTGTCTTCTTTGTGGATGCAGGACACCTTAACTGATGCTTCCAGAAAGAAAACTGCTCTTTGGATTTATGCATAACTCTTTTTGTGAATTCTGGGCTTTCAATACAAGATCCAGTTACATGAAGACATATATCTGTCTTTGCAATTTTTCCACCCACGTCTCAGCACTAAAGGAAATTCCCACTGGCACTCTAATACCTGTTTTTGGATGGAGCCTGCAAAAACAGAAAGCTGCCACAATATTGCCCTGTATTTTCTTTTCTTTTCTTTTCCTCTTCTCCTCTCTTCTCTCCTCTCTCTTCTCTTCCCCCTCCCATTCACTTTCATCCCCTCCCTCCTCTCCTTCCATTTCGTCCCCTTTCCTCCCTTCCCCTCCCTCCCCTCTTCTCCCCTCTCCACCCCTCTCCTCTCCTTCCCCTTCTCTCAAACACCACCACAGATTTCTAGAGTATATTCTGGCACTTTGGACCTTATCCTCTCAAGAATCTTAAAGCAGGGCTTTTCAACCAGTGGTACGGGTACCACTTGTGGTACATTGGCACCTGGCAGGTGGTACGCGACCTAGAAAAGTGGTAGCAGGGGAGGGGAATGAGCTGAACCGGTGGCAGCACTGCACAAGCTTGAGCGAGAGATGGCTGGAGCTGCAGGGCTGTCAGGGCTCAGCGGAAGCGCCAGGATCAGTGCCAGGCTCCAGTTGGAGCTCAGTGCTGATCCTGGTGCTTCTGCTGAGCCCAGAAGAAGCACCAATCAGCTGGAATGTTGCAGCATCTCCAGGGTCTTGTGATTTACATTCAGATGCTTGGCAACTGATTCATATTTATGACGGTCACAGTGTCCCAGGGTCATGTGAAGTGACCAAAACCTGCTGCAACCACCCAGCAGACAGGGGGAATAAAAACCAACCCCCCCATCCCATCCCCGCTGCCAATCCTCAACAGAAATGCTCACAACCATGAAAATCTTGGACAGGAGGAAGAGTGCCGCCGGGTGGGCAGGCAGGTGTCTTGCTCGGCTGTGGCTTGGGGGCACTTTTTTCAGTGCCATTGTAACTTCGAACAGTCACTAAGCAAACTGTTGTAAGTCGAGGACTACCTGTACTTTTATCACTTTTTTCCTTTTTGGGGGGGGTCATCAAGTTTTTGACACCTTGCTAGGCGACTGGTGGTACTCGGATATTGCCATATCATAAGAGTGGTACAATGGCTGAAAAGGTTGAAAAGCCCTGTCTTAAAGCATGTTAATTAAATCAATCTACTAGTCAGTTAGAAAAGTTCTCCTAGTAATTCTAAATTATTTCCTTACCTTCACAAATCTTTCCATCCGGCCCCAGGACACGGCCAACTCCACATTCACAGCGATAGGAGTTCTTTAGGTTAATACAGAATTCGCTGCAGCCTCCATTATTCCTTTCGCATTCATTTTCATCTACATGGAAACATAAGCGAAAGACTTATGTGCAGTAATACTATCTTTAGGTCGTCAGTTTGAAAGAACTGTATTTGTTGGGTGGAATTTTGTCAGCATCCTTGATGGTTGATCCATAAAAGTTAGATGTGCCTGATTTGGTATTTTTGCACCACAAAAGTACAAAAGCCAATGACTCCATTTGTGTTAAGCCCTTCAAGGCTGGTAAGTTCAGACCCGCTTGAATTTCTGAGATCTTTCTTGCTAGATCTTGCTTGAAAGCTACCCAAAGTAATTCTCCCACTCAACCTACTGTATACTGAGAACATTTTAGGTGGAGTTCCTTAAGTCTCTTCTGAAGTGTCCCCCTGACCCAGACTCAAGAGTTGCTTATGTAATGGTTCCTGTTCCCTCCTGTAACTGTCCTGTTGTTTCCCCTATGTTTCCAATTGTGCATTTCATCATAATTTGCGTGATTTGACATGAGAAATCAATTTTTCGTTAAGAAGCATCGATGAAGCAGTTATCTGCTTCCACCAGTATGAACAGCTAGCATTTGGATGTGAAAGGAATAGACTCAAACACTCACAAATGGAAAACATGAATGAAAGAAGCTTTCTGTGTCCCATACATTGTCCCTGAATAAAGATAAGGAGTTCAGTTACATAAGGCTCAATCCAGCTAGCCCTCTACTTACAACCATTTGTATAGTGACTGTTCGAAGTTACAATGATACTGAAAAAAGTGACATGACCATTTTTCACATTTGCCCATTAGCTGTTTTGGGATGTTTGCTAACTTTTAATAAATAAGCTTCAAACATATTTATTTTTGATAGCTGAACTGAGTGCCTACATGTTGCTTTCATCTTGATATAGAGAATGACTGGGATCCTGGTGCAAACTAAACTGCAAATTATATACTCTATAATTTTCCAGCATTAATGAACTGATTATATAGACCAGCTCTGGCTTGAACATTTGCACGTTCAACTTAAGCATAGCTATTTTAAAATGTAAAAATGTTTGTGTAAATTCTAATGTTATAAACTTCATTTGCTTGGAGATTGCTGCAGTACATCAGAAAACCAGCTTGTGATGGAATGTTGTTCGGTTTCCCAGGAGGAAGAGCAAAAGACAACACAGTTTAGATAGTTTGTGTGAGAGAAAGAGGGCGAAGATGGCTCCTCCCTAACAATTCTCAGATTACATGTTTTATGAGGCAAGTAATCTGCTTTAGTTTGGCAAGATTTCAGTCTATAGGTGAAGAACAATAAAGAAATCTGGTTAGAAAAATCTCTAATGTGTCTTTCTAGGTTTTTCTGCCTGATGCAGACGGAATTCAGCAACGGCAGTTGAGACGTAAGATTCATAACATCTAGCACAGTGTTTTTCAAACTTGAATTCTGAGTTCTGGCTGGGGAATTCTGGCATTCAAAGTTCACATACCTTAAAGTGGCTGAATTTGAAAAAACACTGATCTAACTACGGTAACACCTAGTAAGTTGCAATGAAAAGCTAGTCCAATTGATAAGACAGATGAAAATGTTTAGGACCGATACTCCAATAAATCTAACTAAAACTTTATCAATCTAATTGTGCAAACCCTTGACTAGAAAAAAAGGAGTGCTTAAGGGCCAAGAAAAGAGGAAGAAAAGTCTATGCTTGAAACATTATTATTCAGAGCTAAGCAAATTAATTAGAAAGGACTTGGAATGTTCACTTTGGACAGGGATTAGAGAAGAACACACAGTCAACATCATCCTTGTTTCTTCTGTCCAGTTGAATAATGTGCAAAGCTCCACATTCTTTGAGGCTCTACCTTCTGACCAGTAAGCTCCACATATTTTTTACAAAGTGCAGAGAGGCTCTACTGTTGCCACCTATAGTCCACTTGTGGACTTCAACTCCCAGAATTCCTCAACCAGGCATGCTGGCTGAGGAATTCTGGGAGTTGAAGTCCACAAGTCACAAAAGGGCCAAGTTTGAAGACCCCTGCTGTGAACTAATGCAGCATGCTAAGCCGTCTTACTGAGTTATCCATGCCTGTGTTTATATCGTTCAGTGAACCAAAAACTGTCTGTCTGGCAATCATACCCTTATAATTAAATATTGTTCAACTTTTTTTTGTTTCTTGGTTTTTGTCTTTTGTTTTAAACTTTGGACTGTTTTCACAACAGTAATCATTCAAACCTTCATGTTATAAGATCTTGTAAATTGTCTACTTCTTTCTGCCTCTTGTCCATTGACAACCTCCACAGCTTAGATTTACGTTTAGTTTATTTCTTGATTCCAACAATCAGTTTCAATCCAGCCCCTTTGAATCTATGATCACTGGAGTCTGAACATCCCATAACTCATCATATGTTTCTATGGTGAAATTGAAAAAAACAGGTGGTTTTTGATTCTGTATTATTGCTAGCATACGTTCTTGAAAATTAAGATTTGTTGGGAAAATGTGATTGAAAAAACAGTATATGTACGTGTGGGTCTCAGAACATTTCTGGCTTGTTTTTCAGTGTAATTTTTGTGCAGGATGCCAAGAAAGTTAGTGTGTCTTCCTTTCTTCTACCTCGTATTTGTCCTCCTTTCCAGTTGCCAGTGCCCTCTTTTGCCTGTCCAGATATCTACTAACTAACCCTAATACAGAATGAATTATTATAACATGCTAAGTATCTTACTGTCATACCCTTAAAATTAAGGAAGCCTTTCCTTATATTGAACAAAATCTAGATAGCTGAAACTTATATGCCACATTATTTTGGTTCCTACTTTCTGGTGGCCATTAATAATATAGCTGATGGCCTAAATTTTCTTTTCTTCAGATTGAACTTCTCAGATTTTTTCAGCCTGTCCTGACAGGGCACATCCTCAAGTCCCTGAATCATCTTCCTTGCCCTTCTCTAATCTGCTAGGTTTTTCCTGACTTAAGTGATGTGTTGTGTGAACACAGTAATTAAGAGTCGCTTCTAATCTGCCCCACAGTGCATGGCTTTGAGGCCACAGCAGGTGTGTGTGTGTTTGTGTGTGTGTGTGGGTTCACACGCATGAAAAAGAATCAGACTTTGATGGTGAAATGAAACAAATCATATAATCAAAGGTAACTTTGGGGGAAACTTTAGAAACGAGCTTTCTAAAGGGCTTTTGTGTGAATATGGCAGAATATTTGCTTGTAAAGGTGAAATTCATGCTTTATGAAGCATCTCATCTGAATGCTCTTCACACATTTAACAGATAATGGTCTATCTTTCATTAATCTGATTATTCTGAAAGATAATTTAAAGCCTAATAGTGATGCAGCTGCTTTCTGACTCGTGGTAATTGATTATATTACCAAATGGTGTTGCACTGGAGATTACCTTCTCTGACTGTTCTTTCTACAACTTCAACAAATTAAAACTATTGGCACGGCTGTCAAAACCAAAAATCTAATTAAAACAAAGCTTAGATGGAATTTAACTTTTTTCCCCTTTACCTGCAGCTGACTTTTATTAACTTTCTTTGCATTAATGTATTGTTTTGCTTAAATACATTGGGATACTGTTTTGAAGAGAATAACAAAATAACAGAGTTGGAAGGGACCTTGGAGGTCTTCAAGTCCAGTAATGGAGCACCCACAACTTCTGAAGGCAAGCCTTTCCACTAGTTAATAGTTCTAACTGTCAGGAAATTTCTCCTTAGTTCTAGGTTGGTTCTCTCCTTGCTTAGTTTCCATCCATTGCTTCTTGCCCTGCCTTCAAGTGGTTTGGAAAATAGGTTGATCCATTCTTCTTTGTGATAGCCCCTCAAATATTGGAATACTGCTAACATGTCACCCCTATTCCTTCTTTTCACTATACTAGATATATCCAATTTCTCTAGCTGTTCTTCATGTTTTAGCTTCCAGTGCCCTAATCATCTTTGATGATCTTCTCTACACTCTTTCTAGAGTTTGCAGATTTATTTTTTCATTGTAATGTCAACAATCTTGACATAATTTCCTGGAGTCGTCTGGGATCGTTAGCTACCATTTTACTCCAAGAATACCAGAATACTGCATCCAGTTTTACTCACCATATTATATAAAAAAAATTGAGATTCTGGAACGAGTTCAGAAAAGAGCAACAAAAAGGATTAGGGGCTGGGGGCTAAAACTTAGGAAGAACAGTTGCTGGAATTGGGTATGTCTAGTTTAATGAAGAAAAGGACGAGGGGTGACATGATAGCAGTGTTCCTATATTTGAAGGGCCGCCACAATGAAGAATGGATCAATCTATTTACCAAAGCACCAGAAGGCAGGACAAGAAGCAATAGATGAAAACTAACTAAGGAGAGAAGCAGCCTAGAACTAAGGACAGTGAGAACAATTAACCAGTGGAACAGCTTGCCTTCAGAAGTTGTGGATGTTCCACCACTGGAGGCTTTTAAGACAAGATTGGACAGCCATTTGGAATGGTATAGGGTCTCCTGTTTGTGCAGAGGGGTTGACCTGAAGACCTCCAAGGTGCTTCCAATTCTGTTATTTCGTTAGAGCATGCAGATAAACTGTATTCAACTCCACAATACTCTTGTTTCTACCCTGAAAAATTTATCAGTTGAAACTGAACCTTGTACACATCTGCTGGAAGAACTCCAGGTTATTTCTTGAAGATGATTTCATTCAGAATTAGTAAGTACGTAATTATGTTCCTGTTCTAATTAATTTTTCAGAGATCAATTTGCCTGGGTGGGACCGATGAGCAGATGACATTTACAATGAAAGTTAGTTCATTCTTACAGTGATAATAACTGCTTACATTCCTCTTTTTTTCCTTATCACTTAAGAAAAGTGGAGCCCATTCCTGTGTAGTGGTGCAATCCATAAGCAATTTTTTAATTTTCCCCGCCTCAGAACTCTCCCCTGGCTTGGTATTTTCCTTTTGGTTCTCATATTTCTTTGTGTAGAGGCTTCTTACCAAGGCAAGTCTGTCCATCTGGTCCCATAATTGTCCCCAAGGAACAAATGCATTCTCCAGTGTCCAAACAGGAACCTCGACAATCAACCACATCACAGATGTCATAGAAATCTGCAAAACGATAAAAGAAAGTTGTTAGAAAAGCTGATTAACTGATTGGGCGTACTTAATTAAATTAGTTGGACTTAAGCTAAGAGCTAGTCACTCTCTCTCAGCCCAACTCATCTCACAGCATTGTAGGGAAAATAGGAGGAGCAAGGAATATCCCCTTAGCCATGGGATCAAAATTCGGGCACATGAAAACTGACATGTATTTATGACAGTTGCAGTTTTCTGTCATATAATCATCACTTGCAATTTTCCCAGCCAACTTCCAACAAGCAAATGGGAAATGACCACACAATTCACTTAACAACTGCAGTGATTTGGTTAACAGCCATGGCAAAAATATCTGGCATGATTCATTTAAGAACCGCCTTGGTTAGGAATAGAAATTCTGGTCCCCATTTTGGTCATGCGTGTATGCATTTATCATAGTGACAAATGTTATGTCATACAACCATACAATAATGATTTTATATTGCTATACAATTCTAGCTTGTTATGAGCTATACGGCAAACAATAGCTTTAATATTTAGGCTGTTTTATCTGCCAGCTGAAACAATTCCTCAAATTCAGAATGATGTATGTTATCAACAGTAAAAAACATATAGCACACAGTAGAAAATAGCAACAAATAGTAAAACTAATAGTAGACAAATCTTGAAAGTAGCAGCACAAAGTCTTTAAAAAGGTAAATTGCCTTTCTAAATGCCAGCAGAGAAGGAACTGTTCTGATCTCACAGACTAATTCATCAAAAAAGACTGCTGGGTATTATCTATGAATACTTAGAACAACTAGTTTTAATTTGAAAAGCTGAAAAGCATAAAAACTATCTTCTCTGTAGAAAAACTGGTGAAAATATCTTTGGACTAAATGCATATTACGAACTTTGAGATCTTGTTGTAGATGTATTCACACAATGACTATTATGAGAAAACTATATGTTCATAAAATGTTTATCATCGGTAGGCATGATCAGTCATAAAATATATTTACCAAAAGTGAAACTAGCCATCAGATTGCTCTGTTCCAGTCCAGTGGGACCCTTATGGGACCCAAATAAATTTCTGAAAACACAGATAGAAGGTAGAACCTTCATTTGCAACACGCCAATTTCTATTTAGAACATAGAATAATAGAGTTGGAAAGGACCTGGGAGATCTTCTAGTCCAAACCTCTGCTCGAGTAGGAGACCCTATACCGTTTCAGACAAATGGTTGTCCAGTCTTTTCTTAAAAACCTCCAGTGTTGGAGCACCCTCAACTTCTGGAGGCAACTTGTTCCTCTAATTAATTGTTCTAATTGTCAAGAAATGTCTCCTTATTTCTAGGTTGCTTCTCTCCTTGGTTAGTTTCCAACTATTGTTTCTTGTCTTACATTCTAGGGCTTTGGAAAATAGTTTGACACCCCCCCCTCATCTTTGTAGAAGCCCCTCAAATATTGGAATAGTGTTATCATGTCCCCCCCTAGTCCTTTTTATTGGACTAAGTGTTGTGTCCTGAGCCTGCTAGTGCAGAAGAGCAGGCTCAGAATTGTTGCAAACGGTCCTGGGCAAACCAAAAGCTGCCCGGGACCAGACAGAGCGGCGCCAGCCTTGCGCACATGTGCAAGGCGCGAAAACGGTCAGTTCCTATTGGTTAACACTGTCTGGGTTTCAGGCCCTATAAAAGGCCTGCGTGCCTTTTGCAGTTTGCTTGGTTGTAGGAGAAGGTTAATAAAGAACTTGTTGCTTCACCATGTGTCTTCGTCAATTGCCAACAAACAGAATACACAAAAGTGGCAACGAAGGTGGAATCCCTGCAAGCAGAAGGAACAAATAAGAACTTACCTAGAAGTTCTGAAGACGGAAGACGGCGTCCTGCACTCGCGACTCGGCCTGCCAGTACAGCATCGCTGGAGGTGAGCTGGGCAAAAGGACCCCTTCCAAAAATACTAGCTTGCAGAGGAGGCAATTAGCGAAGGCCATAAAGATTTACAATGTCGAAGATTGGCCGCTTGACTGACTTTGATGTCTCCCACCCTGAGAGATGGAATTCATACGTAGCAAGGGTGGAGAACTACTTTAGAGTAAATCAGATCAGGGAAGACGGCCTGAAAGGCAGCAACTCTTCTGTGTGCCTGTGGACAAGAAGCTTTTGACATCGTGCAAAATCTGGTGGCCCCTGCACTTCTCGAGTCAGTATCATATGCTAACTTGAAGAAGATGTTGAAGGAACATTTCCAGCCTAAATTGTCTGTCATTGCTTGGAGGCATGCGTTCGAGCAGAGAGACCAGAGGCCGGGCGAATCTGCTGCGGACTTTATCACTGCCTTAAGACAAACGACCAGGCCTTGTGAGTTCAAGGACCTGGAAGAGAGGCTGCGAGATCATTTCGTGTGTGGCCTACATAGCAGAGAATTGCAACAGAAGATTTTTGCAAAAGAAGAAGTATCGTTTCAAGATGCTTTAAGAGAGGTTGCAGCTGAGGAAGCAGCAGGCAGTGCTGTGAAGGCTTTGTGGCTCACCAGGAACCCTCCAGTCACCTGGACGGTCCATCAAAAGGACACCCGGGAAGATTCAGAAGCGGATCCTGAAGAGGAGGTGGACAGACTTCACCAGCCAGCAGAAAGAAGGCTGAAGGGATGTCCAGACAAGGCTGCAGCAGCGCTTCAGTGCTTCGGACGCCACAAGCGAGCTGATTGCAGATTCCGCTCCGCCATTTGCCGGGATTGTGGCAGGCAAGGCCACATCGCCTCCATCTGTTTGGGTCGCCAGAAGGTCCAACCTCGGGAAGAATTGCTTCAGAAAGGTACCAGGGTCCCCAGCCAACACAGGGTGGGTTTCTGCGCATCGCGCAGGAGTATTCTGAAGACAGGGACACACAAGCCCCTTAAGAAAAAACTTCGTATTGATGTGAAGTTGCAAGGGGTTCACTTATTGATGGAGTTGGACACAGGGTCCGCTCTATCAATCATTTCACTTGACACCTTCAAAAGGATTTGCAGCGGTAGTGGCCTTTGAGTTAAACTTAGGCCATCAAATTTAATACTCACTGACTTTCAGAACTCCAAAGTCAGTGTGAAGGGGGAGGCCACGCTCAAGGTGCAGCGTAAGGATTTTGAAGGTTTCCTGGATGTGGTGGAAGTTGGGGGTGAACACAAGAGTCTTATTGGACTCGATTGGTTCGAGGCTCTTGGAATCCAAGTGACTGGGCTTCACAACTTGCAAACATTGGGCCTTGCAGAAGTCTTCAAGGAGTTTGCTGATGTGTTTAGTTCAGAGCTAGGATCCTACAAGGGGCCCCCCATTGCATTACGTTTAGACCCAACTATTACGCTCATCAGGGTCAAACCTAGAAGGGTGCCTTTTGCCCTCAAAAACAAGATAGATGCAGAACTGGACAAATTGCTCCAGCAGGGTATCTTAGAACCTGTGGACTCTAGTCCATGGGAAACCCCCATAGTAACACCTTTAAAGGCTAATGGAGAAGTCCGCATATGCACAGACTATAAGTCTGGGCAAGGAACTATGGGCCTGGACATCTCTGGGTCACAGCAGTGGTCTGCAAGGTCTCTGGACCGTTATCATACAAAATAGCCTTGGATGATGGCCATGTTATCCGCAGACATATAGATCAACTCTGCTGGAGGCTTAATAGCCATGTTTCCGCTCCTGGCTCTGCTCTGGGGGGGGGAGGACCATAATCCACATTCTGGGTTACTGGGTTCCAGTCCTAACAGTAGCTCACAAGCTGCTGAGACGGTCGCTGAGGCTGTCTGGGAGTCATCCAAAGGGTCAGTAAGTGCTCCAAACAGGAATTCCCTGGAAAGGGAGTCATCCCGCATATCCGTTATTGTTCCAGACAGGGAGTTGCACCGAGGGTATCCACATTATCCAAACACATCAGATAGTGCTCCAGACAGGGAGTCGCACCGGGGGTATCCACACAACTCAAACACAGCCATAGACAGGGAATTCCATCAGGGGCAGTCTCACAATTCAGTTATTGCTCCGAAAAGGAAGTCATTAGTAAGGGGGTTTGCCATGGAGGCGGCTCCTGACTCTGGCACCTCCGACACATGCACGGGGGCTTTGGAGTACTGGGACACTTCCGCCACTCAGGCCACTCGAACTGCTGGCCTTGGGCTCGAGGGACAGAGTTCCCAAGAGGAGTCCATTGTGGACTCGGGGACTTCCACCCCTCCAAGGTATACTGGCTTGGACTCAGAGGGTCCAGCCAGTCAGCAGCTGGGTGGGGCACCTGGGTATTTGGGGCATCAAAGTCCTGGCCTGCCTAGCCTGGCAGGCAAGCAGGTAGGTCAGGCACACCGGCTATTAGAAGGTCGCAGCGGGCCAAGTGCCCACCCAAACATCTAAGTCTCTGTCAACACACGGGGAACATCGCTGATCTGTAGCTCGATGTGGGTTAACACTCTGGAAAGGGTGTCATATACTATTATGATTTTGGATATATTTTGTTTAATTTAGTACTCATTTTGTCATAGTGTCTTGCCTGTGTGCAGACCGGAGTAACTCCACTCTCCCTGCCTTTTGACCAATGTACCTGTGCGTAAAGCTAGGTGTGTTTTATCTAGGGGGGAGGGGTGTTGTGTACTGAGCCTGCTAGTGCAGAAAAGCAGGCTCAGAATTCTTGCAAACGGTCCTGGGCAAACCAAAAGCTGCCTGGGACCAGACAGAGCGGCGCCAGCCTTGTGCGCATGCGCAAGGCGCGAAAATGGTCAGTTCCTATTGGTTAACACTGCCTGGGTCTCAGGCCCTATAAAAGGCCTGCGTGCCTTTTGCAGTTTGCTTGGTTGTAGGAGAAGGTTAATAAAGAACTTGTTGCTTCACCGTGTGTCTTCGTCAATTGCCAACGAACGGAATACACAAAACTAAGCATACCCAATTCCTGTAACTATTGTTCATATGTTTTAGTCTCCAGACCCCTAAACATTTTTGTTGCTCTTCTCTGCACTCTTTCCAGAGTCTAACATCTTTTTTGTATTGTGGTGACCAGAACTGGATGCAGTATTCCAAGTGTGGTCTTATTAAGGCTTTATAAAGAACTTCACATTTACTTGTAATAAGTAAACTTCACATTTACTTATTACAAGTAAGTAAATAAGTAAACTTCACATTTACTTACGTATATTAGAGGCTCTTTGCTAGATTTATAGCTTGCCTTTAATGCAGGCATTCAGTGAGATATACACAGCACTGCATTATTTCTCACAACCATTGTATCCTACTAAGATAGGTTAGGCTGAAAAAAGTGATCAATCACATTCACTCTGTGAATTTCCATGAACTTGAATCAAGGTCTTCATCAACAACTTATGCACTTCTCTCCTTCTCTCTCTCTATCTCTATCTCTCTATCTCTATCTCTATCTCTATCTCTCTTTAATGAAAATAAACTTTTCAGAAAAGCTGGAGTGGCAGAGAGGAGACTTAAGGGAGATGGGCACATTAGCACCATGTTGTCTAGTGTTATTGTAGAACTGTCAAGATTTAAATGCTGTAATGTGAAAAGACTGGACATGCCTGCAAAAGTTTGATATTATTGATTTGTAACTATTTTATAAGTCAGTTTGATAAGACCTTGAACAAGAAGGGAGGAAATCAATAGTTTATCCTCCAAGAAAAGGAAAGTATTTTTCAAGGTCAGGTGGATACTCATTTGGAGATGTCATAAAGTTAGTATATTTTCTTCCATGATTTTCTGAAATCGTAGCTCCTTCTGCTAATTAGCAGAATTATAATTAATTATAATTAATGTATCATATTAAATATATATATCATATTAAATTATATTATATTAATTATGTTAAATCTATGCTAAATGTATATTTGCTTAATGTATATTAAGCAAATATACATTTAACATATATTAATATACATATAATGTATATTAAGCAAATATGCATTTAATTAATTATAATTAAGTGTACACTTGCTTAATTTTTTACTGCCTTAGAATAATTTGTTACTGTCTTAGAATAATTTAACAAATTAACTTAATAATCTCCCATCATGGCCTTACATTTTGTATATACCATCTAGAAATTATTACAGCATCAATGCTGGTCCATGTGCATTCTTTTAGAACTGATCATCAATACAATAAAAAATATATAGGATTTTTCTTCAGCTTTGAGAAGTTGAATCAGTGGTAGATGATTTGAGTGTGAAAAGCAGTATGTAGGTAGGGTCAAAAGAATTTTTTTTCCTAAAAAAATATTTGTATTTATTAAGTCTGAACCCAAAATTCTCCAAGAAGCTTATATTATTCTCCCATTCTTATGAGTTGAGGATGATACTTAAGAGATACCAGTTAGTTTAAATCACAAGATGAAATTTATGTTTGAGCAAATCCTGGATCAAAGAATATGCTATAGATTAGTGATTAGTGTTCAAATTTGACAGTCCAAAAGTTTTCCTCAAAGAAAGGGCATGACTATCCTCTAAAAATCACAAGGGATTGGTCTAGACCAGGGGTCCTCAACCTTGGCAACTTTAAGACTTGTGGACTTCAAAGCTGGCTGAGGAATTCTGGGAGTTGAAGTCCACAAGTCTTAAAGTTGCCAAGGTTGAGGATCCCTGGTCTAGATTGTACAAAAGGTATTCAAAGAAAAGATGCTATAAGATCACATATTTCAAACTGCCTCTTCAGCTGACTAGAATGCACCCAGCAGATTTTCCAGATGAGATACATTACTAAAATGATTTCTCCATTATAAGCTGTAAAGGTCAATGAGCAATGCAATGGAAAGCTATTAACTACATTGCCCAAGAATGCAGAGCTAAATCAGAAATTCATAGACTGGTATCTCAAGGAAATTAGCCTATGCTTAATTTAAAAAAAACAGTGGAGGGGAGGATCAGTTATATATGAAAAAAAATTGTAATCTGAGCCAGTGAAGACCATTTTTGATATCAATACCAATGTATTTTTGAGTGCTATTTATGTGTGTGTGTGTGTGTGTGTGTGAGAGAGAGAGAGAGAGAGAGAGAGAGAGAAAGTGTGGGGAAAAACAAGAGGAGGGTTGTTTTGTTGCTATAGAGGATATAGATATAGGAATGGAATGGAATGGAATAGAATAGAATAGAATAGAATAGAATAGAATAGAATGACAGAGTTGGGAGGGACCTTGGAGGTCTTCTACTCCAACCCCCTGCTCAGGCAGGAAACCCTATACCATTTCAGACAAATGTTTTGTCCAATCCCTTCTTAAAAACCTCCAGTGTTGGAGCACCCACAACTTCTGGAGGAAAGTCGTCCCACTGATTTTTGTCAGATTTCTCCTTAATTCTAGGAGGTTGTTTCTCTGCTTGATTAGTTTCCATCCATTGCTTCTTGATATAAAGATAGAGATGATAGAAATAGAGATAGATAAATAGAGATGATAGAGACAGAGATGATAGATGATAGAGACAGAGATGATAGAGATAGAGAGATAGACATGATAGAGATAGAGATGATAGAGACAGAGATGATAGAGATACAGATACAGATAGAGATGACATAGAGATAGAGATGATAGATAGAGGCAATAGAGATATAGAGACAGAGACGATAGAGATAGAGACTACATAGATAGAGATGACATTGAGATAGAGATAATAGAGATAGAGATAAATACACTGTCAATATAGATTTAAAACTTCCAAAACAGATAAGGGATAGGCAAAAGCACATTTATGTATTATCCATGAAATATAGCAAATTGCTTTCTGAGCCCTGGCTTCTATTGTCAAAGCGTGATTATTCATAATTCTCCAATCTGAAATGTACAATCATGGTAGGTTTATTTTTTTATAACAATTCTGCAGTGTGGTTGACTATTCTGCCAGGCTGGAGAGGTGAAGGAGCTCCTGAATGGATCTGTGACTGGAATCCAAATGGTCGTGCAACAAAATGCCAAAGAAAATTCAAGGTAGTGGGGAAACTGTACGGCAAGCAATCAGAGCAAAAATAAAACCAAGCAATTCTTCAATAGAAGCTAGATGCTAACTGATCACTCTCTTACAGCTGATTCTGGTGACTCCCCAATTTGCCATTCTGTCATGAATGGTGTTCAAGGATGAGAAACTTTCCAAGGCCAGACAAGGCATTGGGTCTCAAATATGTGAACAACTGGTTCTCTGTGTGGATGTCGCTTCCAGAAGTCCATTCTGGGCCTGGGCAGCAAAAAACTAGCTACCAGTTCTGCCAAAGTGGTGCGAACTGGCTGAATCCCACCCCTGGGTCTCAGATTCTGAAGTTCTGTTCAGATATAGCACTGCCGTTGGTCTTGGTTGGACCCAGAGCTGAAAAATGAGACCTGTCACAGCCAAAGGAATACCTCGGATGCTACCTAGCCTTCTTCAGTGAATTATATTCTAGATTTTTATTTACTTATTTATCAAATTTAGATATTGCCCATTTCAGAATAATTCCCAACAATATGTTTGCTATGAGCAGGAATAAGGCCCATTTTTTAGATGATCTTGCCAAGAAATTGGTGGGGAGCTGCTTTTCGTTTGCAGAAATGTATCATTCCAAACTTCACAGGTCTGAATGTTTGTACAGCTACAAATATACTTCTCGTAATAAGTGAACAAATTGCAAAAGAGGTCACTTACCAGTGAGAAGAATCATGTAAAAGGGTAAACTAGATTAGTTATGTTCATGCAAGGAGGTTTGCTATTTGTTTGAGGGAAACAAAATCATGAGGAATCATTCATACACGGAAGCATATACTTGGCCCCTAAGTGAAATTCCTCTTGTTATACTGTGCTCAAAGACGTGTTTACATAAGAAAGGACAATTAAGTGTAGGGTGTTCTCTAACTTGGTTACTTTCTTGCAGATGTTTCATTGCCAAACTAGCTAACATCATCATTGCTAGTAAGGAATGGTGTTCAAAACCATTCAAAAGAGAAAATCAAAAAGCTAAAAAGGAAATAAAAGACCAAAACACCTCACCAGCAATCAACACCCAGATGAGCAGAGATTAATATCAAGATTCACATTAGACCAACAATCAAGAAGCTCCAATCAAGGAACTACCAAATTAGATGAACAAGTTAATAATAAGTAGCCTAATCAAGAACCTCCAAGACCACTCCCGCCAATACTGACAGGGCAAGCAACTAGTATATATAATGAGAGCAAACCCCATTCCCTACCTAGTTTGGTAATGAAACGTCTGCAAGAAAACAATTAACCTCATAGAGCAGAGTTCCCCAGGCTTTCAGAGTTGGGGGCCTGGAGCAGGGAGAGGGGGGAAAGAAGGAATGGTTTTGCGTGTGGGGTGTGTGTGTGTGAATGCATGTGTGTGCGCATGCATGTGCACAAACACCCCTTGCTCATGCACATGGGGCCATGAGCGCTTGTGTGCATGGGGCTATGAACGCCCATGACGCTCACGGTGACTCGCACACAAGAGGGGACCAGAGACCCCTCAGCTCCAAATATTTTCTTCTATGGGAAAGAGCAATTAAGTTTTGGTCACTTACGTCCACAGTAAGCATGGTAGCAGACACTGGGCTTGGCTAGATGGTAGACGTAATAACCTCCCGGACATGTCTTGATTTCAACAGTTGTATTCCAGAGGCAGCAGTTTCCATTGAAAGTTGCACAGGCCTGCCTTTGGACAATGCCATCTGATTCTTGAGGATGGCTGCCATTCAGCCAGATTGGGGCATGGGTGCCACAGTGGTTCTCAGGAATGCAGAAGGTAGGCATGGCATCCCCGGCCATCCCTGTAAAGCGATACCATTCCCCATCCACGTGACTGTCACATTCAGGCTGATCGGTAGAGTCATTGAACTGGAATTCCGTGTTCCTCCAAGGCTCATTCAGACTAATGTAGGCAGAACAAGGATCAAGAGCTGGAATACAGGATGAGAAAATCTAGTCATTATCCATAGCAGGATGATACTGGAACCCTGTAGCAATAAGTAGCAAGAGATAAATAAATGTTCGATTGCAGGAATAGAACCAGCCAATTGTTGAATTCTTGGGGGCACTTTACTTTCTACACAACTACACAAGATTACATATTTATCCATAGTCAAGCTTCATGGTCAAGTGGGGCCCTCTCACAATAATTTGCGGTATTTTCTTTATAAAACATTTACTAACATAAAGTCATATATTTGGAAAAGGCCACTAAAGCCAATCTTCTGCCCAGTACATGAATTTGATCATAACCAATTATGAGAAAGCTCACCATTTCTCTAGACCAGGGTGTCAAACTCGCAACGTCACGTAACGTGTCACGACGTATCGTGACTTTTTGTCCATTGCCAGCAATGGGGTGGGTGTGGTTTTGGCATGATGCATCCGGCCCATGGGCTGGCAGTTTGACACCCGTACTCTAGGCCGTTGGTTCTGTTGTTAAACCAGTAGTCCTATTTAAATATTTTCAGCGGGATCTGCTTTTCTACAATATTACTTGGCTTGAACTGTGATACAGAATTAACTCATGGAGAGGAAGAAGAGGGAAGTAGGGAAGAAAGAGAAGGAAGGGAGGAGAGGAGAGAGAAAAGAGTAAAGGAGGGGAGAAGGAAGTAGGAAGGTTGGAGGAGAGAGTGGTGAAAGAGAAGAGGAGAGGAGAGGAAGAAGAGGGAAGTAGGGAAGAAAGAGAAGGAAGGGAGAAAGAAGGTAGAGAAGAAGGAGTGGTGATGCAGTAAAAGGGGAAATGGGCGAGCAACACCAAAAGTCATGTGCATGTATTTATTTCATTAAAAGTATCTTATATATAAGAATGTAAAAATAATGTATGTTAATATTTGATAAATATCACAGTATATGTATGGGGGAGAGTTTGGAAAAATAAAAAATAAATTAAAAAAAAAGAAAAGAATTAACTCATGGCCTTTTTCTATTATTCAAGTATGTCTTCCTGAGGCTAAATAAACCCAGTCCCCTCAATCTTTCATTTTGGAATCTATTTTCTAGTCTGATAATCACTTGTTGCCTTATGGGGAATCTGGATGTATCACTACATTCAATATCCATAAGATGCAGTTTTACATTATGGGGCCTGTAGGGTTGATTTTTCTTTTACTTAAGGCCAGACGATCCTTGAGGACTTTCTAACTCCACAATTCATGATTCTGTGATAGTTTATTGTAGGTTAATTGAGGTCCACAAGAAATTATCTTGATAGGGAATCTTGCCTGCAAGTTCAACATTCTCAGCAATCTCTCACGTATCTTAACCAGCCGCAGGCTCTGCCAAATCACCCTGGTTCATTTGTAGAAAATATGTCCAATACAAACTTGAAGAAATAATTACAGATTTCTGCTGTAATAAGAGAAAAATGAAAAGTCCAGGCCGTCTTCTACTGAGATCATATGTGGAAAGACTTAATAAAAACAGGGTTTCTTCCTCCTTCTACGTATCTACAACACTTAACATTCAAATAGTTCCTGAAACCCCCAATCCAACTAGGTTTCAAGATTCCTTTAAAAGGAAAAGATGGAAAACACATGCATATTGGCAATATATCATTTATTTATTCAGGCTTTCCCCACTTGTTGCGATACAACTGAAAGTCCCACTAGTGTGACCAATGGGAAATTGTGAGAACTATAACTGCAACAGCCAACATTGATAGATGGCTTCAGTTTGGGAAAAACTTATTTAATCAATAATTGAGAGCCAGAGTGTCTCTGGGAAGAAGGAAGACTTCCCTATTTCTTATAAAGAGAGACAAAGCAAAGCCTTTTCTTGCTTGGCTGTGTGATTAGGATGTCTTCTCCGTTTCCTATGGTGGTAATTGAGGACAGCTCTGTCAGGAAGGGCTGCTTGTAACCAGCAAAGGAAGGACTAATCTGATTGATGCATAAAGCACGCCAGAGGATTTTTCTTTTGCCACCAAAAGAAAGTTGTGTTATATGAGCCCATTAATCTTCTATGAGTAAGCAAAAGAAGGAGATTTTTTCTCTCTGATCTATAGGAGCAAAACAGGGTATTTGTGTCAGTGTTGACTCCTGGTGAATGCCTGCACAAGTCCATGCAGTTTTCTTGGCAAGATTTTGGAAGTGGTTTGCCATTGCCTGCTTCCTGGGGAAACTGAGTGACTGGCTCAAGGTGCCCCAGCTGGCTTTGTACCCACAATCTCCTTATTTCCAGCCTGCAACCTTAATTATTAACTGCCCTGCCTAACCAAACTGGCTCTCTTATATTCAGCATATATATATGAGGAATTCCTTGGGGCTTCAGAGCCTAGCTGACAGAAGACCCCTACATTAGAGAACACTGCTTGATCAGAAGGACTCAGAGCTTGTCCACGCTGCCTGATCACCCTGGACCCTAGAAACAGCCATAGATGGACCATCCCTCAAATAACCAGGCCCTATGTCATGGAGGGCTTCATAGTGATAACCAGCATCTTGAAGTGCCAACTGGTAATAAGTGCAGCTTGCAAAACGTTTGTGGTCACAGGGGCATAACAAATCATTTGCAGACAGGTAGTAGGAAAGCTAGTGTTATTCTGCAAAGAAGATGTTTTTCTTTTCCTTTTTTTTTTAACAAGACATAACCAAACGGGAATGTGAAAATTAGTACCTGCTTAAATAGGCTTAAAAGGGGGACAAGACAAAATCTTAGCAATTTTGAACAGCTTGCTTTCTGAAGTTTTGGGTGATCCATCAGTGGAGGTTTTTAAGAAGAGACTGGAGAGCCACTTGTCTGGAATGGTATAGGCCAGGGCCTCCTGCCTGAGCAGGGGGTTGGACTAGAAGACTTCCAAGGTCTCTTCCAACTCTTATTATTCTGTTATTCTGACTGATACCAGAGAGCTAGAGATTCTCAATTCATGCAAACAAAGAATCCAGGTTCCTCATTCCTAATGAAAGAGTCAGTGTTCTGTGTCATTTGACCATAATGAGCCATCTTCAAACCCTGATCCTTGCCACCATGCTTTCCTTTCCAGCTCTCTCTGTCTGCCTTCTTGCAATTCAGATCTAGGAGTTGCTGCCCTTGAACAATTCTCAGATCTTGATTATCCAACAACCTGTCACCTGCAACGCAAGATTTCAGATGAGCAAAGGACATCTCTGTCAACCTCCTCCCAGCAAACAGAATTTCAGAAAACTCCCAAGATTTAAAGTGAAGACTGCAAAGGAGAATATGATAAGAACATTCATTACACTTTTCATCGGTGATGCATCTAATTCACTGCAGCTTCCAAATTTGCCCTTTATATTTGTGCATATATTTAACACCTGATTAAATACCAGGTAATCCAAGCTGACTGTAGGATTAAAGCAGGATTTATTATTAACCTTCCTGGGACTGAAACAAATGGATTGTTTTCTTTCTTCTTTTGCTAAATAAGTCAGTTTCTTTAATTTGGTACATCAAAATGAAGCAAAAAATATTTTCCTCCCTTTTAGAATTTCATTGGCCATTGGGCTGCCTTCAACTCTTATATTATCCAAACCTGTATTTTAGGTACAGTGAAATATCGATGTAATTTGAAAAGAAAAATGCCTTGTTACTTAATGAGAAAATACTGTGATGGCTAGCAATTTATTGTGGGTTCATTTGCTTATGAATATAGATTGTGGAGTGTGTGCAATTCATCACATTCTTTGTTTCCAATATTCAGACAATACATGCTGCTTGCTAGAGTCAAAATAAAAATACATGATTTAAATTTAAATACATGATTATTTGGGCCAGGATGAAAACTGAACTCAATACACATGATATGTGAGTGGTGTGGCATTTGGGTTGTGTGTGATGATTTTAAGTCTATGGGTGTCTTGTTTTACTTTTCTATGTTGTAGTTCTATGAGTTCAGCAGTTACATAAATCTCCTCACCGAATGAATGTGTATGTTTGTCAATGGCTTGCAACTCTTAATCATGATTTACTTAATTTAAACCAATTTTCTGAGGTTGCAATCAACTATATGAGCTAAGTTTGGGTATCATACTAGTGGAGGAATACATCAAGGTTTCTGGGCCCCAAGGCAAAATATCAGATGGAATCTCTGTGTTAATTTTAGGAATCAACTTATATTCTAATGGCCAATTCCAAGGGATCAGATTTGTTAGTGCCTGGGATTTGAGCAGACAATTTTTTTGAGGAGGAGCTGCAGCTATGCAATTCAGGACATTCTCTTGGGGATGGATCGATGCCACTAAGTTGTGTCAGTACTAAGTTATCAGATATAGGCAGCGCTTTTTTTGTAAAAAAAAAAAAAAAAAAAGGTGCCGGAACTCACACACGTCATACAACCCGCCTTGCCTACCCTAAAAGGTTCCATCCAAAAAAGGTGCCGGAACTCCGTTCTGGGCGTTCTATGACAAAAAAAGCCCTGGATATAGGTTGTAAGTATCCAGATGACCACAAGATGATAGCAAAGAGGAGGGTTGTATCTCTTTGCTGCCAACTAGTGGTCAGTCTAGTCAGTATGCACTGAGTGTGGCCACTCTGCTCACTCACAGCACCTCCTGCATGTCATTCTGTCCAACCCAGTCCACCCTTCTAGGCAACCTGACTCCTCTATGGATGCCTTTTGACCCTGTAGCTGCATATCAGAAAGAGGTTGGTTTGGTTTAAAGGCTGAAAGTCTGACTAAGAGCCTCTGGGTTAGAAAATAACTATCACTGCTACCTTAATGCATTTACACCACTGCTTGCATGGCTAAGGCTATCTGATTTGGGTTACAAGAATTCAAGTAGCCATTTATAAAAGTAGACATCCAGATTTTGCTGTCCAGATTGAGTAACTTCATGCCAGACTAAACTACGATTGACTGGTTTAGAGTTTCATAGAACTTTTCTACCATTACATTCTTAAAAATTGAATTTCTTCTGTGGTTGCACAGAATTTAGAATAATTAATTTCACCCTGTTAATATGATAGTATTATGGATTATGGCTCATATAATGCTGGCCTTTTCCACAAACCTCTGAATGGACTGATCTTGGAAGATGGATTGTTGCCACTGGAATACTAATCTCCCTTTTAATTATTTTTAATTGTAGTTATATTTGGAACACATTATGTGAAGACCAAGCTCCCTTGAGAAGTCTATAATTCTGGGAAAGGCAGAAGAAAAGAAGAGGATGACCAGCAGCAAGCTGCACGGTGATGAATACACCATTGGAAGACTTGAAGGACCAGGCTGGGAACTGTTCATCCTGGTGAAGATCTAGCTACAAAGAGTCAGTGCTGACTTGATATCACATAACCAATAAATCAATTTCCCTTTCAAAATAATCCCTTGATTTCAAAATAGCAGTGAATGTGTGGATGTTCCCATGTTTTGTCATACCCTTTAGAGACATCTTCATTGAATTCTAATTTAGAATTGCTTATCAAATAAATATGGAAATATATCAACACTCAATATTTGCTTGACTTCCCCATGTATAATGAAATATCTGCCATGAACCTTATGGTGGCAATGGGAAAGTCGTCTTTTGAATTATTGCGCATAACCTACCTAATACAATTGGGATAAAAATAAAATTGCTAAATTTCTAGGCACACAGTATTAGCCTCTGAATAAAACGTATCACACAAATACATCAGAGTATTCAAAAGTATGTTAGAATATAGAAGACTCTCCTCAACTGTTATGTAGCCATAATTTGAAAGAAATTTACAAATCACAAGAATCATGTTCTAATAATATGCTTCTATTTAATAATAATATGCTTCTATTTGCAATAATCCTCTACCTAGCATTTTATGGTTCACTCAAGATCATATTTAATTTTAAATGAGGGGGGAGGGAGAGATGTCTTGATTTCTGGGACTATTGCAAAATCTGTTTATTCCTTGTGTATTTTAGCACTAGAATGGGATAAAGTCCCATTTTCACAGAACTGAATAAAAATAGAGCAGACTGAAACTGTTGTGCGTTACTTACCACAGAAAGATGTAGCCATGTAGGTCTTATTAGAAAGTAAAGGAGAAAGTATCCATAATTGTGAGTGGTGATACTCTATTACACATCAAAGGCATAAATGGAACAGAATTCCATTAATATATTGGGTCCTTCCCACTTCTCATTGCTTTTTCTGTAGTTATCTGAAATTGTGCTGCTGGGAATCTATAGGATTCTTTAGCTAGCTATGGCATAAGCAAGCAGGCAACAACAGATGTGAGGAGAATTAAGAGTCATCTCAATCCTTTCGCACTATATATGAAGTTTTGGTTACTCTCAGGGGTAGGCAACCTCGGCTCTTTTATGACTCATGGACTTCAACTCCCAGAATTCCTGAGTCAGCTATGCTCCTCTGTAATCCTCTGGGATTACACAAAGTAATTACAAGAACAATTTATTGTGCTAAATGCTACAGAAATCCATGTTCCCTGCAAAACAAAACAAAACGGAAAGTGCAAATCTTCTTCCAAATTGCATGCAGCAAGCAAGCAACGAGGCATTTTGTCCACTACGTATGAGTGCCCTATAAAGGCCTCAAAAGAAACACCAGGTCTGGACAAGAACAGAGCCTTTTTCCAGTTAATGGATGTTTACAAGTACTCACCCACTGTATTCTCCTGCAAGGACTGCATATTAGTGTGGACGCAAAAGGACAACACGAACAGCAGTAACATCTCTTGGTGGCAAAGATATCTGCATCGAGAAGACTCAGCAGGACGCATTGAAGAAGAGGTCAGTCTATTTCTTATAATTCTAGCAGGTACCTTCAGGCTCTGCTATTTTGAAGCGAAGTGTACATACGGAGAGAAAGTCTTGTGGGTACTGGGAGTTTTATCAGAGGAAGAGGCCAAGATGATAATAGCCTCCACTGTAGCCTTGACCTGCCCACAACAGCAATGCTTTTCAGAGACAAGGGGGGGGGGTATTTTTCTCCCTGGAGTCATTCATTTTGTTTGCAAAGCCATCCTCCAATTGTTTGCTTGCAATGTGCCCTGTAGTGACCTATCTGCTATCTTATCCAGAAGGACAACTAAGGAAGAGACACACAGACATCCTGTGGAGATGGGGGAAGATGGTGGCCTTTATCTATCTTTTCTGCTTCTATGACTAAGAAAAGCAACTCTGAAATTGAACAACAACAGAGAACAATACTTCACTCCTGGTTTTGCTAAAATGGAGGGAAACATTTTGGGGTGGAGGGAACCCTGTGAAGCCTTCCCCAAATCTGGTGTTCTCCAAATGTGTGAAACTACAGCTGCCAATCCCTTCACCAGCTGGCTATAATCTGATATGGCTGGCTGATACCATCCAAGCAAAATGAATAAACTAAAGGCATTTCCCACCATTATAAAGGTAACCTACTTCCGGTGTGTCGGTGTAGAACTTCTGAGCAAGGAATTCAAGGATGAGCCATCAGCAATTTTAGGCTGGAGCACAGGGAACTCAGACTTCGGAGGTTGTTTTTTCCTGCCCCACCCTTTGTCCTTGCTCCTTTGTTATGATGGATTGACATTATCTGTAGCCGGTGATTTTGCCTGCTGTTGCAAATCCCATAAACATCGATTGTCAGTCAAAGTCAAAGGTTGCTGGTTTCCTTGGGCCTACTGAACCAAGTAATACTTCTACTCCAAGGAACATTATTCAAGAATTTCAACCCTTTCTTTCTTGCCCATCTAAGAAACATTTATTTGCAAATTTAAAACAAAATTTTAATCAACCCAACACTACATTGGATACTGAAATAGAGCATTGCAAGCAAGAGAAACATAATACAGAATAAGATACAGCAATATATATTTCAGACATTCAGCTGGCCACATTAATAAATGTCTAGTGGTATTAGAGAAGGAACCAGATGGATCTTCTGTGTTAGGCCTTGGAAAACAAGCAAAAAACTATCCCAAAGGTGCTTTTTCATGAGGCAACTGGACTTTCTTATTTTTCTTTGAAGATGTTTTGTCTCTCATCCAAGAAGTTTCTTCAGCTCTGACTGGATGGTGGGGAATGGAAGGATTTATATTCCTTGCAGAGAGCTGGTCATTTGCCTTCTTTTAGAGAGTTGTTGAGACCAGTTGGAGGTTTATCTGTGTCATCAGAGTCACCTGAGTAGTGCAAATGGGTGTGGAGCTTTCTTGGAACTGCTGAAAGGACTGTGTTGTTGACTGGAGATAGATTGCCTAAATTGTATTTTTTAACTTTCCCAATCTGTCACCAAAGAGTCTAAGTCTACTAGCAGTGGCCAACTCGCCACAGCTCACTTGCCACGATCAATCACCACAAGACAACTCGCCACGGGACAATTCAATACCACATTGTTTCATTCAGGTCCATTTATTACCGGTGACCACATTTTTGTTGAAATTAAAAAAAATATTTTGTTATTATTGGTCACGGTTCCATTGAAATTAATTTAACTTTTGTATTTGTTGAATTGTCTCGCAACGAGTTGTCCCACAGTGAGTTGGTCACAGCGACTTGGCTATGGTGAATTGTCAGTGGTGAGTTGTCCCATTCTGGTCACCAAGCCATCTACATGTTTTGACTGCATTTCCCTTCCAAACCCACCCACCTCCTCTCCAAAAAGGTGCAATCTCTGCATGCCTTGCTCTGGATCTTGACTCACCTGTAATTATTTGATTTAATAGAAGGCAAATCTCATAAATCTCTTTATGATTAACCCCACTTGGTTCTACCTAATGTAAGCAACTATAGTTCAGAAAGAAATCACATTTTCTTATTCTTTTAGAAAAACCCAGAAGTGTCTTACTCAAGAATGGGTGAGTTGGGTGTTAGAAAGGAGTAGATGGTGGAGGAGAGAATTAAGAGATTAAAGATGGGAAACAATCTGTCCCCAAAGATGTTGGGAAATAGTTCATCCCCCACAAATTTGAAAGGTCAAAAGGGTGAGCCAGATATCTTTTGAGTCAATCAAGGGGGGAAAATGACTTATTTTGGTATATGATAGATGGGAAATTGTGGCAAGCTGAAATCACTGAGCAGTGCTGAAAATGGTTAACAAACCCTAAAAATCATAGATTTCCCTCTGCATGTAATTGGGTGATGGGGAAGAGGCGGAAAATGGCTGTGATAAAAACTGATAGGTAGCAAATGAATGAAAACAGATTTTTTTTTTAAACTGCAGAACCCTTACAGAAAAATGGTAGGTTTTTCTGTAGATGAAGATAGAACAATATGGGAGAAGCAACTACAGAGCAAGAGTTGTTGTATTCTTTAGTTTTAAAATTACAAATGTCAGGTTTGAAATAGCAGCACCTATTAAGATTCTAATGCTTGGTTTTCCTTTCCCTGCCCAGCATATATTGATAGCTCACATTATTCATTTTGAAACTAGGTTCAGCTCTCTGGTTTTCAGTGAGAAATGATTATAACAAAAAGATCAGTGACCTCTAGTTCAGGTTTGTCCTATTTTAAAGGCTGCAACAGAGAAGTAACGCCATCTCCCATTCTATGGTGGAAGAATGTTATGTGATTTCTAATCTCCTGAGAGGTATTTTTCTAGAATTAAGAATTGCATTGTTTCTGGATAAGTAGAAACAGTATATAACATAATAGAAGAATGATGTTGTCCAGAAGATTATCACTTTCAAACTGAGGATTGCTTCAAACTTCCTACTGATATAGAAATATTTATTTAGAAACATAGGTTCTGAGCAGACAACAATGCAGATTTCCTGAAGACTAAAATCAACTAAAGGTTCCTTTGTTCACATTTTCAAATTCTGATCATTTCTGATACTAATTCCCTCTTCTATTTTGCATCCCGGGCAGATACCATAAATATTTGTGTGTGTGCGTGTGTGTGTGTGTGGATATGTGTGTGTTACATATATATTAAATAGCCACATTAAGTACAGGTGATTCTTGACTTATGACTGTTTGTTCAGTGACCACAGACAGTTACAACAGCACTGAAAAATGTGACTTACGTTTTTTATACTTATGACCATTGTGGCATCCTGTCGGGTGATCAAAATTCAGATGCTTGGCATCTGACTCATATTTATGACCATTGCAGTGTCCTGGGGTCATGTGATAATTTTTTGCGACCTTCTGACAAGCAAAGTCAGTGGGCAAGTCAGATTGATTTAACAACCGTGTTACTAATATAATAACTGCAGTGATTCACTTAACAACTGTGGCAAGCAAGGTTGTAACACGGGACAAAGTTTACTTAACAAATGTCTCATTTAACAACAGAAATCTTGGCCTCAATTGTAGTTGTAAGTCAAAGACTACTTGAAATAACTTTCAGGAATGGGGATTGAGAAACATTGCTGTTTTGTAGCTGTCGTGAAGCCATCAAGAACTAGCTTTCCATGACAATGCCCTGGGGCTGTTTACTTCAAGGCTGAACATTGCAGATAAGACATACTTCCAAAATTGATTGCTAAGGGTCAAAGAACTAGGGGGGGGGAATTCACATTAAAGGGAAAAAAACAAGTGAGACTACAACTCTAGGAGCTCACATTCCATCATGACAAAAGTTAAAAATAGCAAGAAAAGCAAGAAAAAAGAATTTACTTGGCTTTAACGGAAACATTACTGGAACTGAAGACCAAGGTAGACAATGGAAAAATAATCTAAGGCAACATGCTGAAACAGCAGTATACAAAAAAATGAATCAAATAAGCATTTTGTAAAAATAGAGAAATAAATGAGATGTGGAAATAGGAAATGAAATCCATATCTCTAAATCCCTCTCTTTACGCTTCTACACTTAATCTCTAAAACCTACTCTTATACTATTATATTTACGCTCCAACATTATACAGTACTTTGCATTGGGGATTATACTCATCATATTTTTAATTGCTGCTAATAGTAGTGCAGGAATCCTCAACTGCCCTTTGGTAAGTGATAATAACAGAGAAAAGGAGAATATCCAGGATGAAACACTGTATAACCCATCATGGGCAAGAAATTTTGTTTAAAAAAAGGCAGCTGGAATGGTAATTGTGTTTGCCTGTTAAATTATTTATTTCATCCAAATATTTAAAGCCAAATAAGAAATATTTGGGAGGTGGGGGGAGAGATTTTTTCCGAAAAATGGTTGTATAGAAGGGGGAGTGAGGTTGAAAAGGATGTAGAAAAGAGCCAAAAAGTATTGGACAAAAAGAATTGCCAGAAAGAACACAAAGTTTCTTTGGCTGAATGTCTGTGAGTGTCATTCCAGAACTGCATTCCAGTTATGGGCACAACAGGAAAGAAAAATAATAATTTTGATTGATTTTGCATAGAAATAGCTTCTCCTTCTGTCACATTAAAAAGGGATTTTGGATATTTGCATATCTCCTTTATAACATATTGGATTATTTTATTTTTTTTTCTATATACTTTTTATTAAGATTTTTAAACAAGAGGATAAAAATGAACACAAACTAATACAAAGTAAGGAAGAAAAAATAAAAAGAAAGAAATCACAAAAGCAAAAAGTGCAAGAAAGGAAAAGGTGAAGAAAAATAGGAAAAAAGAGATATAAAGAAGTAACTTCCATTATTCTTCCCAACAGTTATATGTACAAATGTATTCTAACCTCTCTCTCTCTCTCTCTGAAGTTATATCACAGTACTTTTCTTTCTATAATCTATCCTGTCTAATCATCAAACCCATAGATTACAAATTCAGTTTTATGAAAAAGGTCCGTAAGAGGGTTCCAGTTACTGTACCAATAAATGTAGAAAATGTCTTTCCTCTAATCAAAGAAGTCAATTTATACATTTCAGCAAAATCTATCAACTTCATCAACCATTTCTTCAGAATAGGAAGTGCTGAATCTTTCCATCTCTGTGCATATAGTAAGGATTATTTATTTTCAACAAGACTGAAGCCAAGCTATATAAGATGAATTTGGGTTCCACTGATATCAACCAGATCAGTTAATTAAGACTTAAATTCTATTCATTTCAATGTGACTTAAATGCAACAGACAGGATCCAAATCTTTTTTGCACAGCTTTGTGTTAGTTGGGGTTGATATCTCAGCTAGTTTTATTTATTTATTTATAAAATTTGTTGGTCACCTATCTTACCATAGGGTAACTCTGGGCTGCTTACACTTATACCTTGGTTAAAACAAAAATGTTAAAATCAAACCTTAAAACCAAAGACACATGGGGGAGGGGGAGGGCGGGGGACTGGGTGGGATCTGTGATTAATCAACCATTTCCACTGGGCTGATCCCCCACTGGGGTCCCAAGCTGACTGGCAGAGCCATATCTTATGGCCCTTATGAAAGGATAGGAGGGTTGGGACCAATCTCACCTTGGGGGGGGCAAGATGTTCCAGAGGGCAGGAGCAAAAGCAGAGAAGGCCCTCCTCTTGGACCCTGCCAGCCGGAATAATCAGGTTGACAGGACCCATAGCATGCCTCCTCTGCTGGCACAAGTGGTACAGGCCAATCTCAGTGGGGTGAGATAGTCCCTCAAGTAACCTGGACCCATGCCACAAAGGACTTTAAAAGTAATCACCAACACCTTGGATTGCACCCAGAAGCAAACTGGTAAGTTGTGCAGCTTGCAGAGCAGTGGTGTCACAGGGCCCCCCCAAAACTGCCTGCGCTGCTGTAAGGACCCACCCCACTTTGCATCTTAAGAAGACAGAACTCTTGGAATATTTCTTCCAACAGGCATCTTTATTAAGAGAAGATGGTTGCAGGTGTTCTAGACAGGACCTGGGGCCCAAGCCCTACGGTTCAAGGTTTTAAGTGTTCCCAAGCAGCCCCCCCACCCCACCGTCCTTCCAGCGACAATCCCAGGCGTTACATTTCCACCCCCTTTTCCTCACGGCCGGCGGAAGGGAAACTTCAGAGAGGAGTAGATGAAAGCTGATGGGCCCTATTGTTATGATCAGTCCTTTTGGTGCGATCCACATTCAGTCCCTTTGAAGTTGTAAGGAAGGAAGTGAGGGCCATAAAACCCCTTTGCTTATCCCCCTTCCCTTTCGTAGTATGACAGAATCCAGAGAGGGCAGAAATGGGGTTTTCCATAGTTGATAACTAGAGATGAAATATAACTGGATTCTGACAGCTGCCACACTCTGCACCAGCTGTAGCTTCCGGATGCTCTTCAAGGGTAGCCCCATGTAAGAGTGCATCATCATAGTCCAGCCGTGAGATGACTAGAGACTGAATGACTGAGCACAGGGAATCCTGGTCCAGGAAAGGCCGCAACTGGCGCACAACGCAAAACTGGGTCTTCTTTTCTCTGGTCATTTCTATCTATCTTATTATCTTATCACCATTTAATCCATATAATGGGATTAAGTGTGATCAGTTTATGTTGCACATAATTGTTTATGAAGTTCCAGAAAAAAACAAGTGTTAACCCACTGATGTTTATTTTTTATTTTCAAAGCATTACGCATATAATGGGAATGTTTGCATTCAATGCTGTCTTTGAATTCCACTCATGTCATCACTGTGAGGTTTTCACTGGAAAGTGGCACCAGTTTTGAAGACTTTGTCACATTGGAATTGGAGAGTGAAGCAAAAGAACACTTTTAAGTCTTTGTGAGAAAACAGAATACCTCCAGAGTTTTGCTAGAGGCAAATTGGAGTCAACTGAAGGTCAATATCTTCCTTGCTTTAATAGAATATACATTCTACATTTTCACTTCCTCTTCTTCATGTTTCAAGGATTTAACTGTGCACTTTGCTTCCTGAAAAAGAATAGAAAACACAGAGGGGAAAAGAGAAACTAAAAAAAAAAGTTCTTTATGTGGGTACTTACATTAGCAATGGAGCTCTTAATAACACGGCCTTCCAGAGATTAGTGAAAGCTTTTTTGCCAAAGAGCTTTTGAGAATTTGTTTTGTTTGTCCAGGTGATTTTTCATATTTATATATTATAATATTGTTATTTATATTTGATATTGTTATTAAAATTCTGTTCTTGTATATTTGGAATTTATGTACCATAGACATTTGTTTTGTATGGTTTGAAAGCTTTTATGAATCTGGTGGGAACTGATGACATGTTAATTTAAAAAGAAAGAAAACATGTTGGATTTTTGTGCATATGGATCTGTATATCCTGTGCTGTTGATGTATTTCATTATTGACAAATCCAGTATTGTATGATAGACAACATACCGTCATAGAACATTGAATTCTGGATTTCAAGAGTTTGCTCTAAACACCGATCCAATAATCAAGTATGACACCATATCCCATAGGAGCCTAGAGAGCAGAACAAATTAAAAATCCAGACAGTAGACATTTTCACAGAATTGATGAGAGTGAAAATACAAGTTAAAAGTGACAATGCAAGTTGAAAGTAACTATCAGGAGTTTGAATCAGAGAGTGAAATCAGAACATTTAAATGAAGAAGAATTCTAATGGGTGCGTCACTCAGATTTACATGGCTTGAACAGGGTAACTAACTACACCCTAGAAATGACTTCAGAATTAATCCTAAATGGCAGCTTGGATCTATTGTGAATTTTGAGATTACTTGAACTAATAGGAAAGAGTGACTATCACTCCTGGAGCACCAGGGAAGTACCTCAGGAGTGGGAAAGGGCTGATGTGGTTCCCATCTTCAAGAAAGGAAAAAAAAACCCAGACCCAGGAAACTACAGACCAATCAGCCTAACATCAATATCTGGGAAGATCCTGGAAAAGATAATCAAAAAAACAGATCTGCAAACAACTAGAAGCAAACAAAGTTATAACTAGTAGCCAGCAGGGGTTTGTTAATAACAGATTATGCCAAACCAATCTTATTTCATTCTTTGATAAAGTGACTCAATTAGTAGACCAGAGAAATGCTGTGGACATAGTATACTTAGATTTCAGTACGGCATTCGACAAAGTAGACCACAACCTGCTGCTTAGTAAGCTAGAAAAAGCTGGGATAGACAACATCAACACCAGATGGATCTGTAGCTGGCTGACAAACCATATTCAGTGAATAGTCCTCAATGATATTACATCCACATGGAGAGAAGTAAGCAATAGTGTACCACAAGGCTCCGTCTTAGACCCAGTACTCTTTAATATCTTCATAAATGACTTAGATGAGGGAATAGAAGGGGGACTCATTTGCAGATGACACTAAACTGGCAGGAATACCCAATAGCCCAGAAGACAAGCTCAGGATCCAAAAAGATCTTGACAAACTTGAACAATGGGCCCTATCCAACAAAATGAATTTTAATGTGGAGAAAAGCAAAGTTTTACATTTAGGCAGGAAAAATCAAAGGTATAAATACAGATTAGGCGAGACCTGGCTCAAAAACAGTATCTGTGAGAGGGACCTTGGAGTCCTGGTGGATGAATTCATTCCTGGTGGATTCTACAGTTCATTCTTGAGCTAGCTATATTCTCTTCTATAAGAACTTCAGTATTCTAATATATTACACTCTGGAGGAATGTAAAGGAGTACATAATACTGATGAAAGAAATTACAAGCAAGTTTTTTTCTGGATTAACTCGCTTAAGTCATTACTAAAAGTACAAGGATATAAAGAAAAACAAGGCAGTATCTGGAAGTCCCACCTCACTAATCTTAAAAATTCTTCAGAAGGTCAACAGGCATGTAGATAGAAATCCAGTATTGTATTCTTCTTTAGACTTTCAAAAAACTTTTCACAGTCCATTAGCAAGATAAGAGGTTGTCTTGAGAATTTGTCAATTATTAAAGAGCAACATCCAGGTTCTGTGCTGAGCCTCAAATGGTAATGAGAAGTCAAAATTTGAGTTCCAGAAAATATTGTGCCAATGTATGCCTTCTGTAAAAGATGCTAATGCTACATAGGAGATAATTAGGAAAGGAATCTAAAACAAATCTGTCAGTTCACATTGTATTTATATAATTCTATAGTGCATCCATGCTTTTAATATAGTTCTGATTATAGTCCTTAACATATTTGTAGAGTTCAAAATGTTTACATAGAGCTGAAAAGGAAGAAAGGTTAACAGCTGGGAAAAAGAAACTCATATGCTTTCCTTGTCCCAAAGGTGCTTTTTCAAGAGGCAACTGGACTTTGTTTTTCCTTGAAGTCGTTTCGCTTCTTATCCAAGAAGCTTCTTCAGTTCTGACTCAATCAACAGTTCTGACTCAGTCAGAACTGAAGAAGCTTGTTGGATGAGAAACAAAAAGTCTTCAAGGAAAAACAAAGAAAGTCCAGTTGTCTTTTGAAAAAAGCACCTTTTTTCAACCATGGGATAACCATGACCTGGATGACTGAGAATCGCCATAGATACACTTTCTTTGTGTTTGAGGATTTTTGTTGTTGTGAAAATAACAATGAGGAATATGCTACAATATCTACAAAATGATGCAAAAAAAATTGGTGAAAGATTTGGGCATATAAAAGCAAGTCTTCTTTGCATAGCATTCATCAATCTTACAATCGCAAGATTGTTACGGCTGCATAATTAGTAGTGACTACACCCATGGCAACTTTTAAAAAACCCAAATCATTTTCAGCATCCAATGCAATTTACTTCTTATGATTAGTTGCTGTGTCCATGCTTTGAAAGGATTATTACAGTGAGCCCAATTAAATAGCAGCATTAAGGCAAGCTTCCTTGCCTTAATGTCCCACCCCCAAGAATATGCATTTTACTACGTTCCCCAAGATATGTTTGGCGGACTTTCTAATACACCGCCCTGTTCCTAGTCCCGGGAGTAAGAGATGACCTTGATTCCCATGGGACAGAATATTGTTTAGACTAGCAAGGAGTCTGTGAAAGTGTGAAAAAACCTCTCCCTCCTTGGCAGGTGGCAACCTAAAATGAGAAAGATGGCTGCAGCTAGGCTCATTGTAGAGTTGACAAATAGATCTTTATTTGATTGTGGGCTTTCCATATGCATCTGGATAATGGAGATTCAGTATTAGACTAGGAAAGCCTTTGATCTGACTGCATTAACTTAAGAGAATAACAGAGTTGGAAGGATTTCAGAGGTCTTCTAGTCCAACCCCCTGCTCGAGCAGGAGATCCTATACCATTTCAGACAAATGGTTGTCCAATCTCTTCTTAAAAACCTCCAGTGTCGGAGAACTCACAAGTTCTGGAAGCAAATCATTCCACTGATTAATTGTTCTAATTGTCAGGAAATTTCTCAGTGGTTCTAGGTTGCTTTTCTCCTTGATTAGTTTTCATCCATTGCTTCTTATGTTTTCAGCTGCTTTGGAGACTAGGTTGACCCCTTCTTCTTTGGGATAGTCCCTTAGATACTGGAACACTGCTATTATGTTGTCCCTAGTCTTTCTTTTCATTAGACTAGATATACCCAATTGCTGCAACTATTCTTCAAATGTTATAGCCTTTAGCCCCCTAATCTTCTTTGTTGCTCTTTATGCACTCTTTCTAGAGTCTCAACATCTTTTTTATATTATGGCGACCAAAACTGGATGCAATTTTCCAAGTGTGGTCTTACCAAGGCATTATAAAATGGTATTAACAATACACGTAATCTTGATTCTTTGTTTGTATATTGTATGAATCCACTATTTATATTTTCAAAATGGTGGAATCAACATAAGCAGCATCTGCACACACCATTAAGAAAAAGGCAATGAGCTCTTACATTTGCCCCAGTGCTTACAGGTGCTATATGATCACACATTGTTGTACATGAAAGTGGTATCAAATAAAAAGAGGTATTTAAAAATTGCCCACACAGAATGTGTGGTATTAGGGATAATGCTAGGTTTACATTCTTGGTATATCATTCTTTATGTAGAAAGAAGATACAGCTGTTTCATTTTTGCTACTCTTTGACTAGCAATTCATTTTGCAATAATGTTACTGGAAAAGTATTGGAATATCATTTGTTGATGTCTCCATCCCATAACTTTGCCAGCCTGTTTGTCCATATCACTGGCATCATGTCCAAGACTTTGATTTTCCCTGTGATTGACAATTGAATTGCTACATAATAAAAATGTGTGCCATCCCTAATGACAAGTGCTTAATTTAGAAAACATAAAAGAGATATCATCTATATATGAATGACTTATAAATATACTTAAATAACTGGGAGGCAGGGAGAGGGAGAGAGAAAGAGAGAGAGATAGAAAGAGAGAGATGAAGCAAATCCATTATGAAAATACCTATAATGTAGATGAAACACATTTTAAAAGTCTGTAAATAAAATGATATGCCATGATTTATGGGATTCATTTCCTATATTGAAATATTTTTGTGCTGCATTTTTGTAATACATGAACAGGCACAAAGACACATCAAGAGTTCAAGACATTTTGTTTATAGACAGAAAGAATGGAAGTTTGCTACACCCAAGTTCACATGTTCCTTGAGCCTCCCTTGAATTGAGCATGAAAAAATTTCAAGACAACAGTTCAAAAACAGAATAATTATTTATTGTTCCAGAAGTACATTTCTCTTTTATACATATTTAATAAATGATACAGGATTGTACACATGTTCATTATTATTTTTTTTAAGGTCTTTTCTCCATGCCCCCTCCCTCACCCCAAACACACTCAAGACAATTCTGCTACAGGACTGTTTGCGTTCTTCCTTTTTAAAATGCTGCATACGAAGAGGATGAACAGATAATTTAACAATTTTTATTTTTTTCTAAAATTAAAAAAAATAGCCACATAATTAGAGTGAGAAAGACGGGAAGGAAGTAGGAAGAGGAAACATCTTGGAACATGCATCCATTCAGCTCAACATGCCATTGAGGGCGAGGAAGGAGCGACCATCCCATCTGCAAGGCACCTGGCGTCTGGTTTATATTTATTTTACACTTTAAAACATGGTTCCTCCGAAAGTGGGAGACTCTTGCCTTGACACAGTGAAAAGGCGGTGAACTGAAGGGAAATTCCAAGCTTTGTGAGAATGAGCTTCCATCTCTTATCCTGCCATCCCAGGATCTATCAACAGGACAACAGAGTAGGCCGTGGGTTCCGTTTAGCACAAGATGGAAGTTCTGCTTAGACAAGATTATCGGGCTTCTAGCAGGTGGTGGAGGCCACTGCCTTTCTCCCACGCCCTTTAGGGATGGAGGGACTGCATCTGCTAGTGTGCAGAAACCCTAACCCTTCAGCACCAGCTCGTTCTTTTAAAGCTACTTAAAGAAGAGGCGGATTGTGGATCAAAGTGCAACTGTAGTCTTTTGCTTATCAAGCCATAGTTATTCTGCTAGGCAAACATAATATTTAATCCTCCCTCTTTTAAAGGGACTTCATAAAGCGTCATGATCTCAAGTCAAGTACTGCATACATATATGCATCACCATAGGCCCAAATTCTTTGATTTGCTTTAATTCGGATGATTACCCTATTTGGAGGGAGAAAGAGTAGGGGGAAGAAACATTCCTCCCTTAAGACTGCATATGAACAGTTTTCTCATGCAACATCACTATTTATGTGTAAAAGTTGATCAGGGCAGTGAAGCTGAAGAAGATATGTGGGAATACTTCCATGTTCAAATGTTCACAACAGGAATTATTCAGTTTGTGATTCCGGTAAAACTGATAACATCAATAAACTTTCAGTATAGGAGAAAGTTTGTTTGACAGTAAACAGACAGGGAGGAAAATGTTTTAGGTGGAGGTTTTTTGTTTTTTTTTTGTTTTTTTGTGGAGTGAGAAGAAATTTTGCATTGCTATTACAAAACAAAACAAAACAAGACACACTAGATCCAATCTTGGATTGCAGATTAATGGAGACATTATTTCAATCTAGATCACCAGTCATGGTGTCTTAAAATGGCTTGATTGTTTCCTTCTTTTGTTTAGTGCACTATTATTGTGCAATTGTTTGAAAGAGATTTAAAAAAAAATGCTGAGCAGGCTGCTGGTGCTTCTTCAAGGGGCAGACACTGCAAAGCTGGAAAAATATGTCCCCGATAAAATTTCTTCATGAAATGCCCACCTTTATAATATATATTTTCATCCAAAAGAAAAAACGTTTGAATGAGACAATCTTTAAGCCCTTTGAAAAGACTTAACATTCCACAGTGCCTGATTATTATTATTATTTTCACTGAACACATTACCCCCTTCCCCAGTCAAGGTTTCTGTTTTAATGATTTAAAAACCCTCCACCCCAAGAAGATCTCCCAGCTTCCACCTGAAATGCTTTCTAATGAAAGAGGCAAGAGCTTGAAAAGATCTGCCATTTCTGTCAAGATACAGAGGTTCCTCTGATTATCAGTCTTTATCATTGATTTGTTGGACAGGTAGATGTACCTGTAAGGGATCCCGAAGTCTCTTAAGGTCCAATTCTGCCTAAAAAAAATCAATAAAATGAAGACATCAGTACCATATTTCTCTCCGTCATACTCTAGTGTAATGCATTACAGTAGGGATCCCCAACTCCTGGGCTGTGGACCAGCACCGGTCTGTGACCTGCCAGGAAGCAGGCCACGCAAGCAAGAGAGAAGCCCCATCCACACAAACCCAGGATGCAGGCAGCGTGTGAAACCACACTCCTCTATCTGAGGAAAAACTGCTCTCCAAATAACCGGTTCCTGGAGCCGAAAAGGTTGGGGGCAGCGGAGTTACAGGTAATCTTATTCCAAGTCGTCATATCCACATTCACAAAAGGTCATCACAAAAAAACAACAACGAGGAAATTTCCCATGAGGTAAACAAAAGTGTTGAACCCATCTTAGACTATATGCACAAGTAGTCCTTGACTTACAACCATTAGTTTAGTAACCATTAGAAGTTAGAATGGCACTGGGGGAAAAAATGATTTGTGACTGTTTTCCACACTTACGACCGTTGCACCATCCCCATGGTCATGTGATCAAAATTTGGATGTTTGGCAACTGCCCTGTATTTATGAGGATAGCAGTGTCCCAGGGTCATGTGATCAGCTTTTGCAACTTTCTGACAAGCAACGTCAATGGGGAAGCCAGATTCATTTAACAACTGTGTTACTAACTTAACAAGTTCAGTGATCCACTTAACAACTGTGGCAAGAAAGGTTGCAAAGTGGGGCAAAACTCACTTAACAACTGTCTTGCTTAGTAATGGGCTCAATTATGGTTGTAAGCTGAGGACTACCTGTATATCCCATTCCAATGAATGCTTACTTTTCATGTAAACGAAGTCTGTTAATGTTCTATGGAAGCTGAGATAATGCCAGTGGCAGTAAGACTAGCATTTCCAACAGGAAGGAATGGCCATCAACAGTTTCAAATATACCAGTGAATTAAGTTAGGCAATATTGATTAGATCCAAACCATGGTGAGTCTGATGAAACTGGACCCATATTGGCCCAATCTTGAAATTTACTGTATTTTGCATTGTAATGTGGTCAAATCATGGAATGCAGGCATTTTAGTAATTGGATTGGTAAAATAATGGATACCTGGCAATTCTGAAAATCAGATGCCATCCATTGAAAACAACTTTGAATAATTATTCCTAAGAGATGATAAGGTTCCAGGGCCAGATTTTTTTCTTTTGCAAGTTCTCCATCTATTCTTTTGCCTTCTTTCTTCACACAACTTAGTGAAACCCTCCAAATTTACATCTAGTGAATTCAAGGTTATACCAAGCATCTCAAATTAAACATTTTATATACATAGATACATACATATGTACATGTGTGTGAGTGTGTGTGTATGTATTATGTAGCCTTTATATATATTTTATATCCATATTCTATTGCCTTAGAAAGCCCCTGAGTAATATGGTAGACAAAATATATGGAGTTTAGTTGCTATTAGACATAATCAATTGTCTGAAGAAAGAGACCACAGGTGCACAGGCAAAAACATACATTTCTGAATGTATGTTTGCTTATTTTACATTGGAAAACACACTAAAGATAGTCCTTGATTTATGAGCATTCATTTAAAGACCATTCAAAATTATGACTGTGCTGAAAAGGTGACTTACAACCAATGCAGCATCCCGGCAGTCATGTGATCAAAAATCAGGGCTGTTACGATGTCATGTGATTTCCATTTGCAACTCTTTCCGGGGGTATCCAACAAGCAAAATCAGATTCGCTTAACACCCATTTGATTTGCTTAATGACCACAATAAAAGATGTCAAATTGGACATAACGTATGTAATAACTGCATCATTTAATGATGGAAGTTCCAATCTCAATTGTGGTCATAGGTCAAGAACTACCTATAGTGCTTTATCTTTCCAATGTCCTGCAGGTTTAATCAGCTATGTTAACTTCCTTCTGGGCTGAAATCTATATTAACATTATAAAATCAGCTGTAAATAACAGTGTCTTTTGGAATACAAATGAGAGAAACATGAGGAAACCAGATCAAAGAATTACTGAATTTTCAAGAACTAACATGGGACAATTTTCTATTTTCCTCCAATTTCCTCCAAGGATTTATTTTCATTACCTGAACAATAGCATCCTTGAGTTGATTGTATTTTTCTAGATCAAAACGTGTCTTTTTGGCTCCTTTATGGAAAAACAGTAAGTACTGCCTATCTCTAGCATCTGGGTATATATATTCCTATTGAATGAAAGAATAAATTAATTGAAACCCTAGACATGAATACTTATTTATCAATAACCAATTTGAAAGGACAAGAAACTCAACTCTGAGCATTAATTTAACATTAATTTAACATGGAATACAGACAAATTATATGTCACATGATGCTCAACAGATCTGATTATCAACTGAATAGTGATAATATATTTTAATATTAATATATTAAGCCTTTTTGATATACCATCTTACTTATGATTATTTGCAGGAATTATTTGCACTGTAACAGACACTGTGTCATTTCAAATATGCAATGGAAAGCAATTCTTGACAGTTTAGTCAATTTAATTTTAATTTTGCTCCACAGTGGTTGAGTAATTCAAACCACCTAGAGTTTGAATGATATATTACAAATTACTATAATAAATAAACAAATAATTAACTAGCTTGTTGGAGATCAGCAGGTGGCATATGAAACTCTGTTTGGGTACAGTAATGCAGAGTAAGTTATTGTGGACAAGGGACAGGAACCAGAACTATACGGTTATTGATCTTTATTATTACCATCACTAACTACTCCATAGATGGCCAATGTTTTTGGTCTTAAAAGCCATACAGGTTGCTAGAGTTGTAGGTGCAAATAGGGTAATTCGTACATCTTCATATTCAGTAACCTTGAATTGTGTCACCATGGGGAAGAAGGAAGCAAGCTTTACATTAGCTTTCAAAGCCATCCTATCTCTGGCATTCAGATCTTGACGGAAGGGGTATCTAGGTGCTATCAGAATGGCATATATAAGCCCACCTCCCCATAAGCTCTAAGAAAAGAGAGTTCACGGCATTACAAAGTTATTACACTGTATAAGGTCATCTAAAGTGTGACCATCTATCAGTTCAATTCTCAGTAGAGGGTTTGAACCAGTGGTGGGATTTAGCCAGTTTGCACCGGTTCGGCAGAACTGGTAGCTAAATTTTGCTCAGTTCGGAGAACCGGCCGAATGCACACTGCTTCTGGAAATCCATTCTAGGCCTCAGAGGCCTGGAGGAGGCCTCCCAGGCCTAAAATGGCCCGCTGGAAGTGCATGGATGCCACTTCCGGATGTCCGTTCTAGGCCTCAGATGACCAGGCCTGCATCCAATAAGAGAACCAGTTGTTCAGGTATTTGAATCCCACCACTGGTTTGAACCCCTTAGAACATGGTTGTTAAACTTGCCGCGTCACATGACGTGTCACAACGTATCGCGGCTTTTTTCACATTGCCGGAGCTGAGGTGGGCGCGGCCGTTCCGGTTTCGGCGGCTTTGGTGGCTTCTTCGGCGGCCTCTTCGGTGGCTTTGGAGCCTTCCCAGCGGCCTTGGCGGCCTCAGCGGCCTTTCCAGCGGCCTCGGCCGGGTGAGGATTTGGGGCCTGGACTTGGACTTGGCCCGCCTCGGCCTAGAGGACCCGGCCTAGAGGACTTGAGGACTGTCTTTCGAGGACTGTTCCCTTTCGGCCCTGGTTTAGAAGACCTGAGGACTGCTAAATAACATCCTCCCTTCTGTTCCATGGACTCCCTTTGCCGGACTTATGTACCCTAAGACGGTCCTGCTGGCCTTGCGCGACTCACCCCTCGCGCAGGCCTGGCCCAGT
>NW_015388560.1:99412-117184 GCF_001527695.2 Protobothrops mucrosquamatus
AGGGAGGATTTTAAATCGGGTTTATTTTAGGTGTAATTTTTAAATAGTACAACTTTAAATATTTGGTTTTAATTGGTTTTACTTCGGTGGGGTTGTAGGCGTGTCTATGTTTTTTAATATGTTGTGAGCCGCCCTGAGTCCCGTTGGGAGAAGGGCGGGATATAAATCAAAATAAATAAATAAATAAATAAATAAATAATGATGCAACCAGCCCACGGGCCAGCAGTTTGACACCCCTGCCTTAGAATAACATCTGGCTATCCACATCTGAAAAATCCCAGTAAGGATCAAATTGATCACACAGTGCCTCCTGGTGGTCAATGAAACTGAAAAACTACATGAGATGCAAACCGTGTAAAAATAGAGCCCCCCCTCCTTCCCCCCAGAAGAGGCTGTGTAAGTAATATGTAACCTAGTATATAGTGGCATGAATTAATAAATGCCACTACTCTTCTCTGAATGTTTAAGGGAGGGTGGACTGTATACAGATAGTCCTTGACTTACAACCATTTGTTTACTGACCGAAGTTAAAATGGCACTAAAAAACCCCTGATTTATGACCATTTTTCACACTTTACAATGTTGGGCACCTCCATGATCATGTGATCAAAATTTGGACATGTTGACAAGTGGCTCATATTGGTAACAGTTGCAGGGTCCCAGGTCATCTGATCTCCTTTTGTGACCTTCTGACAAAGAGAGTCACCCGAGAACCCAGATGCCCTTTAAAACCAATTTAGCAACTGCATTGATTCATGTAGTAATTGTGGCAAGAAAGGTCATAAAATGGAACAAAACTCACTTAACAACTGGAAATTTTGGATTCAACTGTGGTTGTAAGTCGAGGACTGCTTGTATACCATCCTGATAGTGGTGGTGCAGTGGTTAGAATGCTAATTCTGCTGACTGCCAATAGTTCAGTTCTCAGTGGCTCAAAGTTGACTCTGCCTTCCATTCTTCCATGGTAGGTAAAATGAGGACTCAGATTGTTGGGGGCAAATATGCTGACTCTGTAAAACTGCTTAGAGATGGCTGTAAAAGCATTGTTAAGAGGTATATAAATTAGTACAGGACTTTGACTTTCTGATTCTCTTAGCAGCAGGAAACCAATGATCAGTGGGACACTCCTAGTAGTAGCAGAATAAGAGGAAAATGTACCGTATGTTGGGAACCCGGAGGCAGGTACCTCTACCCTTAATGTGCATTCTACTGTGATTAAGATACAAAATACAAATACAGAACACATCCTTGTAATGTCTTGGAGAAATAGTTCCTGCCCTGCATTTTTAAAAGATAACATAAACGAGCCTAAAAGTTTAGACAAAAGTCTGAAAGTGACATGTAAATAAGCTGAGAAGGATTCCCTGTGCATTTGTCCTTTAGTTTCAATGCCTTCTTTACCTATTAAAGGAGTTTTTGTGCTTCTGTGCAACAATATGAAAACCATACAGGAGTCTCAAAGGGAATACAGATGACTACCAGAAGAAAATTAGCTAACGTACAAAATTAGAACCTTAAAGACCAATTCACACAAGCATGCCTGGTCACAAGTCATAAAAGGCCCATGTTTGGAGACCCCTGTATTAGAGTTATCTGATATTTTGATTTTTTTCTCACAAAGGTTTAAGTGGTGCAGCCTTTTATGAAACAAAATTATTTTTTTCTGTCTGCCCACTTCCAAGGGTGAGTTGAAACAACTATTTTTTTCTGTTTTACAACCTCTCTTGAGTTTTGTTCAGCAGGACTAACTTTCTGAGAGGGTGCTCTCTTAGTGGAAGACTTTCTCAGCAAATTTTGAAGAAGATTTTAAGGAGGAGGAGCAGTTCAATCTGAAGCATCATTTGAAACCGCTTCAAGTCAGCGGAATGAAAAATAGTTCCTCTGACCCTTTGGCCCCAAATATTTTCTGAACATGGAGCTTTGGGTAATCTAAAACTGGAAGACAGACCTCTGAAGCCATGCAATTGACTTCTTGGAAGTCAATTGCCATTATCCTTCAGGCTTTTCTTGGCAAAACGAATCATATCAGCGCACATCTCTCTGCTGCAGTGAATCTATGTCAGGGGTCTTTAAACTTGGCCCTTTTATGACTTGTGGACTTCAACTCCCAGAATTCCTCAGCCAGCGTGTCTGGCTGAGGAATTCTGGGAGTTGAAGTCCACAAGTCATAAAAGGGCCAAGTTTGAAGACCCCTGATCTATGTCATGTTGCCTAGGCTTGACATAAATTGTGCAACCTCCTTTTTCCAAAAACCTCCCCACAGAATTGAATTTAATGCAAAGCCCATCTTACCTGACGTGTTACTACGAAGTATGCATACATTGCCATGGCACTGCCATATGTGATGAAGTAGGTGACTGGCTCCATAATGTCCCAAGAATATTCCCACCAGGTGAGCCGAGCCAATATTCCAAACTGAGTTGCCATGTAAGCCAGCCCGCCCCACAGTAGCCAGGTTGTCCTCTTATCTGCTTTTCTGCAAATTTCCATCCTGACCTGCAAAAGAAAATTATCCAGGGCTAGTACAGTATTGAGCAGTGGCTTTTAATAAAAGCTAAAACATCACCCAAGCACAGCTGTACGTAACCCAAGCACTTCTGACTAGGCTGAGGAATTCTAGGAGTTGAGATCCACCTATTTTAAAGTTGCTAAGGTTGACAAACACTGGTCTAGTCAGAAGTGTTTTAATGTCAATATTTTTTGACAGGGGACTAAGTGACAGATTGCTCAAATAACCAATTTTCCATTCTTTTTGAGTAGTTGCCATGTGTTTCCAATGCTCTAATAAAGTCCTTGCTCTAATACAGAGAGCCCCAACATTTTGGGCACCAGGGACCGGTTCCGTGGAGAGAGGTTTTTCCGTGGATGAAAGGGTGCGTGGTCTTGTGTGCTGCCTGCATCCCGCGGATGGGGCTTTACTTGTTTGTGCAGACCAGTTGCTGGCATGCCATGGACCAGTACTAGTTCATGGCCCAGGAGTTGGGGACCCTGCTCTAATAAGTCCCTGTCCCACCTTCTCAATTTAAAATAAAATAGTTCAAATTAAGATGCACCCTTTTCCAAGTTTTATAGAAAGAAGGGAAAGCTTATAAATAACCCAAGGAGGGAGTACCTCATCATATCCACAGAATGTTTACTTTCAGACTCTATTATGGTAAGAACATTGCTAAATCCTTCATTTAGTCCCCTATCAAAAATATGGATGTCTGACTAGACCAGTGTTTCTCAACCTTAGTAACGTTAAGATGTGTGGACAACTCCCAGAATTCCAGAACCGAAGCCTCTTCTCCAATAGTAGAACAGAATTCCTCCCTCATTATAATCCCTCTTGAGTCAGTCTACCACTAGGAACTAGGATTCCCTGTCTTATTTGTAGTAAAAGGAATCAAGCAAAAGATTATGGCTACTACTTACAGACAGAAGATTGAGTCAGTATTTGTTCTTGGTTTGGATTTGGCATTTCTACATACCATAAGCATTTTCATTTTTTTGAAAGAACAGCCAATCCCAATTTCTTTTTCTCTTTCCATGATGTATTTACAACACTCTTGTGCACCAATCTTGCTTAGCCCAACACCAGGAACTGTGATTTAACACAATTTTCAAAACAGGGGTTTCAGATCCTGATGACTAAACAGACATTAAAATAGTTCCTTATATTCTTTTTCAACCCTGGCAACTGTAAAATGGGTGGATTTCAACTCCCAGAACTTCCCGGCCAATTCTGGGAGTTGAAGCCCACCCATCTTAAAAGTTGCTGAGGTTGAAAAACACTGTGACAAAGACTGATGAGCAAAGCAAGAGGAGTCCATGTATATTTGAGAATCTTTTACTTAGTTGTGGACAAACTAACCATGATTCAATAAACTGGGAAACAGTGCTTTATAGCAACTCATGTTCCTCCTCCCTCCCTTTATTAGTTTTTAAATAGAAATGCCCAGATCTAGACCCATTCATTAATAGATAAGTCTCAACATGTTGCGGTCTGAAGAGTTAGCTCAAGAATATCTGACAAGGAAATCACTTGTCTGGGTGGCTGGATAGGGATCAGGAGACTTTTGTGGTTGTCTATTTTTCCTTTATATGATTTTAAATCAATTATTACAATACATACATGTAATCGATATTTCTTGGATCACTTAAAATTAGTCCAAGAAATAAATTTACATATGAAAAAGTGTTTTTCTTTTCCAGTGTTGTCTAAAGCCATTAAGGTACAATACATATTCTTTGTTCAGCTGTCAAGCCTATTGAAACAAATCCCAATGTCCTTACTTTTTCCAGGGGTGCCAATTGCTGTTTGAGGTCTTCTAACCTCCCAATCAATTCCTTCTCCTTATTCAGCTGGTGTTCTTCAATACACAGTGTGGTATAGAGCTGCTGAACCAGGGTCTTCACATCATTCAATGTGGTGGCATCTTCGTGGCTTAAGAGATCTAAAGAAGAACACAGGTCTTTTAATATTCTTATTTTTCACAGTGTGATGGCACTGTGAAGAATGCCCTACTGAAGGACTGAAATTTACAAAATCAAATAAAAAATGGATGGAATTAACTGGATTACTCAATGTGTTGCATGGCAACTCATGTTCTGAGAGGTTTTTAAACAATCAAACACTGTTCCAATATAAGTTTGGCTTATACTCGCCTCTCCCAAGATAAAAACACTTCTAGGCTGGATTGGCAGAAATAGGAAAGCCTAAAATTCCATTTAAAATTCAGTATCTGAAATCTGACAATCTGGCCATACTTTTAACATTGCCTTTATTTTTTTATTTTTTAAGCTAAAAGTCCATTCTACAGCAAATAATTGAAAGTCACTTGAAAATATTAGTGTTTGATATTTAACATTAATTTGCTTTTGGACTCAGTCAGTGAACAACAGGTAGATACTCTATTTTATTTCATTTTATTTGTATCCCGCCTTTATTATGTTTACAAATAACTCAAGGCAGTGAACATATCCAATGCATCTTCCATTTGCTAAACTCACGATCTCTTGCTTTCCAGCCCGGTGCCATAACTATTAGATCTGTGTATTTATGTTTGTGTGTGTGTGTGTGAAAATTGTACTCAAATGGATTGGCAAATAAAAAAAGTACTTCAGATTCTTCATATTCCATTTCCCTCTTAATACTTCAAGGTTTATAAGGGTATATAAGGAAAGATGAGTTTCATCCATTTACAAAACAAACGCAATATAAAACAGAGAATGTATGAAAACATTAATGTCTTGTTTCATGTAGTGATAAAAGTAGAACTTAAACCCAATGATAATGCAGAGAAGGGCCATGTCCGAAGGCCATCAGGTGACATCATTTTTGGCTCATATTGGGAGAAGTTTAAGTCTGGAAAAAGAAACGGGAGGACTCCTAGTAGATATAGTATTCTAATGAACTATGAATATAGAGTTTCTGCCCCATTTGATTCATACAAGAATTTCTGCCATCAGAAAGAAAAACAACCATATATGAAGATGAGCTTAAATACAGAATGGAGAGAACACACCATCCAGCATAAGAAATGTTTGAATGAGCACATATTCAAGCCATTACAAGTAGATTTCTTCCCAGTTATGTATTTGATCTGAAGAGTGCCAATAAAGCTAAAGTGATAGGACTTTGATCCAGACTAATGTAGCTTAATTTACATTTTTATACCCCAGGGTACAAGACAATTCATTTGAGCTTTCGTGCTTAACTTTACACATATTTTGCTGAACACATATTGTATATGAAGGATATACAAAGCCCTAAATGACTACTGAAGCCCTTCCAATGGGTAAGCAGGTCTCCAAAAATCAGACACGATTGAATGGAAGAAAAAAAATGGATCATGAAATCTATCTTTGGTTAAAAGACTAATCTTTGCATAAATGACGAATGACAAACAAATTCAGTAAAAAAGCCTCTGTTTTTATCTTTTGCCTTTACTGAAAATATGACCTTGACTGTTCATTTTGAAGAGAAAAATAACATGGGACGGTCTCCCCTAAAATGCAGAGGGTCCCAAACCTTTTGGTCTTTCAAAAGGCTGCGAAGACTCAACTCTTGCCCCAGTCACTGGCCAAGATATTAGTTAAGTCCACTATAGGAGGGGTCCTATTGCGAGGTTTTTATAAAGCATTGACTGTTGTATTACTGTACAAGTAGTCCTCGAATTACAACCTTTTGTTTAGTGACAAAAACTTTAGTTACAGTGGTACTGAAAAAAGTGACTTCTGACCGTTTTTCACACTTATTTACTTTTGCAGCATCCCCAATGGTCACGTGATCAAGATTCAGGCGCTTGGCAACTGGTTCATATTTATGACGGTTGCTGTGTCCCAAGGTCATGTGATCACTTTTTGCGACCTTCTGACAAGCAAAGTCAATGGGGAAGCCAGATACATTTTACAATTGTGTTACTAACTTGACAACTGCAGTGATTCACTTAACATCTGTGGGAAGAAAGGTCGTAAAATGGGGCAAAACTTACTTAACAATAGTCTCACTTAGCAATAAAATTTTTGAGTACAACTGTGGTCTTAAGTCAAGGACTACCTGTATTGTCATTATTTTTATGTAATTCAGATTATGTTTTGAGGTTTTATTTTACATTGTTTGCAAACTGTTGTTAATTGCCTAGATTTATGCATTTACAATGGATGGCCACATAAATCCCCTAAATGAATGAATGAATAAAAACAATTAAAGAAGCAGGTGTGCCAATTTGAAACAGCAAGCCCTTTTGTTATGACAAAAAATACTAAAAACATACAACTGGGATACTAAACATGGAGAAGGAAATCTATTTAGCTCTGAAACAACTTGGGCATGGAAAACAAAATAGAGCATAAAGCCAAACTAGTAAAGTACCAGAAAGTCATGCATTAAAATCACATTTAAAACAGACAGTCTTTACAAAGTAATCTTTCCTCTTCTACCTGATCAGATTGAAGGTATTTTGTAGCAATTTCTCTTCTCAAAATTAAACCTCATTTTACAGCACAAAAAAAGAAGAATACATGAGTATATAGGGAAAGATGCCAGTCAAGACTCAGGAGAACATACAACTCAATCGGTTATAGGACCACTATTCTCAAGGCTTGGAGATGTAGTGTGGATATTCATGACGGCCGGTGATAGTATATTTATGCAGAATTATCAATGAGCTAGTTTGAAGAAGATGCAACTTTCCAAACAGACATGAAATTATCTTTTTTAATTAGTAGATGGAGGAGTTTCATGCAAATAACTTCTGGAAATATATCCCAATTGCATGAAGCTGTTACCTCTCTTTGGTGGACGGACGTGGTAACTCAAGTCATTAATTACTAATTTGAAATCATCAAGAAGTAGGAGATCTATGCTTGTGGAAGCTGCTACTCGTGTCCCATCTAAAAGGAAAACAGGAATACATGTAATTAAGAGCTAGATATGACTTATTAATAGGCCAGCAGTGTTCCATTGCAAATTAGTATATTCTACCTTAGAGAAATGAACTGAAACTATATTTTAATGGTTCCAAGATATAGTCTCAAAGTACAGGTAGACCTTGACTTAGAGACCATTCAAAGTTACAACGGCACTGAAGAAAAGTGACTTATGGCCAGTCTTTTCAATTATGACTGCTGCAGCATCCCTATGGTCACATGATCAAAATTTGGTTGCTTGGCAATTGGCATGTATTTATTTATGATGGTTGCAGCATCCCAGGGTAATATGATTGCCTCCTGCAACCTTCCCAGTTGACTTCCAACAAGCAAAGTCAATTTGGGGGGTAGAAGCTGGATTTGCTTAATGATCATGTGATTCATTTAATAACTGCAGTAATTTGCTTAACATAAAATTTGGGCATGACTCACTTAACAATGGGAATTCTAGTCCCAACTGTGATCGTTAAGTCGAGGACTACCTGTATCTCAGAAACTAAACTATTCTTGTATAATTCCACCTGATGGAAGCAGAGCTGTGTATGAGCAAAACAGATCATTAGCAAAAATATCAACCAAAATAAGTGGGTAGAGATTTAAAGGGGCACAAAAGTGGTAGGGACCTATTTCCTACCTTTTTAGTTGCAAACAACTTTCCAATTTCAAATGCTTTTTCTCCCAGTGGAGCCCTAAGACCAGAAACAGACTTGAGGGGAAGAGATTTTTTACTGACAGATACTATTACAAGCAAGAAATGCAAATGGGGAGATTGTTTTAACATCTTTTGTCCACTTTTCTTCTGCTTTTACCCTGATCCACTGACAAATCTTTGGTCAATACAGAGAGCATATATTAGATATAATTAAGACCTACTATTTTATACTTTTACTTTTTCTATCACATATTTAATTTCCACTTGGTGACTAAATGTTCCCTTCTTTGGAAGTTCAGTTTGTTTGTGGCAAACCAAAGGCCAAAAGTTACATACTATTTTTCTTTGCCCAAAAATGAAGCGGCTAATCTTACACAACACCAATCTCTACAGGGTTAGCACGATGTAACAAAAAAAAAAGTAAACAGAAGAGTGAAATATAGCCACATTAGTAGCATTGAGTGTAAATCAGGGGTCTTCAAACCTGGCCCTTTTATGACTTGTGGACTTCAACTCCCAGAATTCCTCAGCCAGTTGAAGTCCACAAGTCATAAAAGGGCCAAGTTTGAAGACCCCTGGTATAAATAATCCACGAAGAGCACGCTGGCTGGGGAATTCTGAAGTCCACAAATCTGTTACGTTGAAAAACAGTGATCTAATCTAAAGCTGAAGGAGGGTCATTGGGTTCCTCTAGTAACGCTCAATAGTACCTGGTGAATAAATTGCAACTCGGTCGATCCCCCGGTCTTCTGCCTGGAGTTGTTGTAAGAATACTCCAACCGAGTCTGAGAGAGGTTTAAGTGTAAACTGACAGCGTTCGCGCCGAGAAGGAAGACTCAAAGATATCACCGGTAGCCCATTCTGGTAAATCACTGTAACATCTAAGAAGGATAAACAGGGACAATTGAAACAGATTCAGAAATGCATGTTAAGATGTATGCTGATGCTAAGTTGAAGCCTGTAGACCAGTGGTAGGCAACTGTGGGTCTTTTATAAGCATGGCTGGCTCAGGAATTCTGGGAGTTGAAGTCCACGAGTCATGAAAGAGCCAAGGTTGCCTATCCCTGCTATAGACAAAAGGAACATATGTTCACATAATTAGGTGTCTTATCATAATTTAATTGGTTTTTCTGAACACTGCAGAGGACTAGGCTAGAGTTTCTTCAGGGCCTTTCTAATTCTATACTCCTATGATTCCTAGAGGATTGCTAAATACAGGTAGTCCTTGACTTTGAACAGTTACCACGGCACTGAAAAACGTGACTTATGACCGTTTTTCACAGTCATGGCCTTTGCAACATCCCCATGATCATGTGATCAAAATTTGGATACTTGGCAACTGGTTCATATTTATGACCATTGCTGTATCCCGGGGTCATGTGATCACCTTTTGTGACCTTCCGACAAACAAAGTCAATGGGAAAGCCAGATTCAATTAACAAAAGTATTACTATCTTATCAACCGCAGTGATTCACATAACAACAGAGGCAAGAAAAGTTGTAAAATGGGGCAAAACTCACTTAACAAACATCTCACTTAGCAACATAAATTTTGGGCTCAATTGTGATTGTAAGTTGAGAACTACCTGTATTGACCTCAACTTTTTTTCTATATGAAGCTTCAATAAATCAACTTTAAACCTCCTTCTTCAAAGCCTTCCCTAGGAAAATGGGTTTTTCATGTAACAATAGTTTCTGAACATGGCTTGTGAAGCAGTAGCTACTTTATTCAAAGTAAATGTTATCCAAGCCCCAGAAGGGCGGACATCATTGCAGAGATCAATGTTGAATATAGAAAACTGAATTTCTCCTTTGGTAATTGGGGAAATGGATTAGTTCCCAAAATGTCTGGAGCCAATTACAGACAATAAAGAAGATGACCTTAATGGAGATATGCAAGCTCCATCACCATAGCAAGAAGAGGTTAAACTTTTTTTTTAAGTGCAGAACATCCAGATAATATCAGAAAATGGTTTAGACAGATAGTTCTCTAATTCACTGAATTATAGGAAGAAAGAGGAACTACATCCTATTCCAATTTGGAGGATTCTGTTATTATAGCCAATCTCAGCAAGAGTAGTTTTAGCTTTTGTGTGAAGTTGATTTCTTGGTCTGTTCTATCTAGCAGGACTGACACACAGAGAGATAGGGCTGAAACTTCAGCCATTTGAGATCTGGATAGCTTTTAAGGGAGGTATAAATTTTTCATGAAAGTTTAATGCATGATTTGACTCCCCAATGGAAAAAAAGCAGTTTTATTGCCAATTTCAGCAGCACATTCTAACTGCTGTAAAAATAAGGCTAGGTACTCCATAATCTGCAAGTCCTCTGTTGTCCACACCTTGCAATATGTTGTAAGTATTGACAGCATTTTATATGCAGGTCAAAATGAGATGATTGCTTTAGGTAGCAGATGTGGTTTCATGAAACATGGATGAACAGCATCACGGTATTGGAGAACCAAACTCTAGAACATCACCATATTTAAATCATTCCTTCAGATGCAGTTAAAGAGGCTTTCCTACAGTCTGTTAGATATGCTGGTTATAACATAATAACCCACCATTGTTTTATATTAAAAACCTAAGTCATAAATTTGCATATTTCCTCAGTCATCCTGCTTTTCCATCCTCATGAATGCAAAATACATTCTTGAATCAATAAAACTATTGATTATTGAAACAATCTTGTACATGTTGACAAGTTGATGCAACCTGCCTTATCCTCTCTGTTGGGTTCTTAAAGGAAAACAATATATATCTTCCAGCTAACTAAGTTGCTTACAGGAAAAAAAAAAATCCAGAGACAAAGCAATAGCTTTATTCTTCCTATTCTTTTTTTTTAACAAGTTTTTATTGGTTTTCCAGTTTTACATTTGAGTATTTGGAAAGCAGCGTGGTGATTGGGTAATCAATAGTACAATAACAAAATCTTTAGTACATATCTCAGGTCACATCATCAAAAAATTCCTTCTCTGTTTCCCTTAACATTTGCTATATCATATTTAAGCTAGTAAATTTCTAATTATAACAAGCTCAGTTAAAACATTTATCATTATATTTTTGCTTATACATATCCATATCCTGTATTTAAATTTTACCTAATTTTTAATTGCAATATTCCAATTTAACCTTTAATATCCATAGTATTTAAATTTCGGGTAACCAAATTTCCTTTATTTCACTATATAGAAATTATAATATCTAAGATACACCTATTACTTACTTGAATATATTCTTATTTTATTTCATAAACATTTTCTATTTCTCATCCCAGTACATCACTACTTACTAATGGAGTATCCTTCATTGTCTCAAATCCATCATCTGTGTTATCTGGGCTAAACAATAATTCAAAGCTATTCCCTAATAATTAATTTTCATTTCCCTTATAAATCTAAATCCTCAATATTAGGCCAATTAATCCCTTATTTTTTATCATTTTCCAACAATAGTTAAATCTAATAATCATATTTCCCTTCATCTCAAAATCTCCCTTTAGCCCATTAGTTGAGACTTTAGGATCCTCTCTAATAAATCAAAAGATTCCATTTTTAAAATCTAACTCTAGCTTTCTTTTTATGCCAACCAGGCTTCCATATCAATGCCTTTAGATCATCAGATAGATCTCCCTTCATTCTTATGCATGTTACTTGAATCAAAGGAGACCATCTAGTTATCAATTTTCCAGAGGAATTGGCCCATTTATGGTCGTTAAGTTGTCGCCCTGGTAGCCCAGATCCCCATATTTGCTCTAACATATTTGTCTTCAATTCAATCTGGTCTTCTTCCTCAGGTTTCTTCTGGTGTAAGTAGAAAGTCATGTCCAATTTTATGGTTGTTGTTTGGTTGTCTAGGTTTTCAGCAGGCTGTACTTGTTGATCTTTAGCACCCTCCATCTTGGTATTACTTTCTTCCGCTTCTGTTGTTTTTGGAATTGTAAGTTCTTTGGTTGCAATCAGGGTTTCGCTTTGTAGATTTAAGCTGGCGCCTTTGTCTTTCAGTCTAGCTTTAATTATCTCAATAGCTTCAAGAATTTTTTTCAAGTATAAGTTTGTAATTAAGTGAAATTTGTTGCTGATCCTCCTCCATTTCTGATGTAGTTATAAATAGTCCTTTAGTGAAGGCTATTTATTAAGCGAGAATCAGTGGGTACTCACCTCCACGGTCCTAAAAAGCAATTTCACCGCCCAGCTGTTCTCTCTGCTTTTAATCTCTTTTAGATAATACCAAGGACAGATCTGGGCTATGAGCAGGTCTTTTTGTCAAGAATATTCACTTGCTGTACCACGTTTTGCCACAAGATGTCCTCCCAAACTAGGTTTTTGTCCAATTTAAGTTCTTTTTCATCTTTTTTACGAGAAAGTAGGAACTTTTTGGGTCCCTGAATATCAAATAAATGCAAATCCAATTATTTAGCTGTTCTTTTCAAGGCTTTATGTCCCGGAGGTAAACAAACGCCGCCATTTTAGAGGGCGGGAGGAAAATGTTCCCTTCCCTCTCTCCTCACAGGGGGAAGCAATTAAGAAGCTTTTTACAGGAAGATACTTGGGGTACAAAGAAGATAAGATCTCACCCAATTCCTCCGCAGTGCTTTCGAAGTGCTTGTTAGTAATTTTAGCCTCAGCTGGTAATGGCTTAGTGATGGGCCATGTTAATGGCCAATCTTTTCCCAGTCAGTTCAAAGAGTTTCCCGGGATCAAACGGGAGGGCTGCCGCCCTTCTGCGATCGCTCAGGAGTCCTCCTTCATGCTCATCGTCCCTCCAGGGCGACTTCCAACCCTTTTCAGGCTCCCACAGTGTGAGAAAACCGGATGGCAGAGGGAGCGATCACCCCGCACATCCGCCAGTGCCGAAATCACAAACCGGAAGCCATTCTTCCTATTCTTCTTAATTAAATATAGTACAACTCTTCTGTTTTATAGATATATTCCTCTAAGGGAAATATCACCACAGTACCTGTCTAAATACTAAGTAATTTAAATGGAGCTACACAAAAGTATAGTAAGCAAGGGCTCTTTTCAAGCCTTCTAGTATAACAGGCAGCTGTTCATGCACAATACTAGATATTTATCAACAGCTTAGTCACTGGTTTTATGGCCTATCTGGGAAACGTGAAGTTTGCATGAGATGGTAAACCAATTTTAATATCCCACTAGTAACACATGGCAAAGGCTGAGAAGCAAATGGAGAAACGGAATGCAACTGAAATGCAGGTTAGTCAAAAAAATACTTGGGGGAGGCGAGGGCATCTGGGTGGGAGCGGGGGTGGCAATCTTACACTGCGCAGCTTTGGCAGGTGTCTGGCAGGGGGCGGGAAGCATGGAATGCCCTGCTCCCGCCACCCCCACACGCCACTCCTACACGGCTCCTTTTTTACGATGCGTCACTTCCTCCGCCGCTGTGTGGGACTGAAAATAAAGTTCAATCAAGCAATTCCAACTTTGCGAGATCTTTTTTTTCCCCGTGAGAAGTTGAAATTGTTGATTGATATTTTTTTTTGCACATGGCGGTGGAGGCCTAGGACTGGGGCGATGGCACGTGTGCCCACAGAGAGGGCTCTGCGTGCCACCTGTGGCACACGTGCCATAGGTTTGCCACCACGGTGCTATAACATTCCAACATGATGGTATAGATTTCATGTCTTACCACTCTTTCACTATTTCACCTGTTTGTTTTGCAGGATTTTTCACAACCAGGTGAGTCACAGACAGACAGAAAGAAAAGGTTTCACAGAGTGTGACCATAACCATTCTTAAATACAGATTAAGTTGTATTAAGAAGCAAATACCACTAAAGGAATTTGGTTAAGAAACTCAACCAATACTATTTAGTCACACATGGTAGCTGATGTGAATGCACAGCAGAGAAAGCTGAAATCTCTCAGCTTAAGATTTGCATTTCAAATTCAGCATGAGATGCAGAAAATAAAGCAATGGTCTTAAAGCATCAGTTGTGAAAATTTCATCAACTGATATATTTGCAAAACAGAAAGAATGCAGAACTATAACAAATGCACAGAATATATAACAAGCTGGGTTTTGAAGGGGAAACAGCAGCACAGGTTTGGTTGACACTGTCTGCAAAATAAATCTGACCTTCAAAACAAAGGCAGAAGCTCAAAACAGCCTTCCACAGCTTACAAAGATGCAATCTTGGAAAGGAATTATTTGTTTTTGTCATGAACAAATAGCCATGAAGAAAGATTCTTCACAAAGCAGAATATGCAAAGGAAAACAAAACGACCCCCAAAACGGTGCACTGCATTTTGTAATTCAGTATTGTGGAAAGACTAAAGCAAGCAAGATGCCTCATTAATTTCTTTGAACATAAAAATGGTTAAAAAAAATCACACCAAGAACTGTACTGGCTCTAAGTTAATCTCTTTCAATTTATTTATTTTTTCATTTTAAAAAAGGCACAATTATTAAGTAAGCTAAAAAACCAATTCCTTGAGCATATGAACAAAAAATCCCTTAAAGAAAGATTTAGGCGTAGGGTACTTACCATCAGAGGGCACTACAGTACTGCAATAGACAACTCCCATAGTCTGCAAGGGAGGAAATCTTTGGTGTGCCTAGAAAAAATAACAATTATTATTCTTTATTGGCCAAGTGTGATTGGACACACAAGGAATTTGTGTCTGGTACATAAGCTCTCAATGTACATACAAGCAACAAGTGGTCAATCATGATTATAATCATAAAATGCACTCATCATAAATCAAGATACAACACAATAATGGTTGTAGGATACTAAATAAGCAATCAACATAAATCATACTAGGATACTAAATAAAACAATTAATATAAATCGTAAGATACAAGCAACCAAGTTACAGTCCTAAGAAGATAAGGAGATAGGTAATAGGAAGGATGAGAAGCATAATAGTAATGAGCATGTATTTTGTTAAAACCGTAAATGCTGAGTTGTTTCAGATGACCCAGGCCATGATACCAATCTTGACACTTCCTAACTTCTACAGCATGGAAGACAGTAAACCAGGTTAACAATTGAAGAAAAACTCTGGCTGACGTACATCATTTGATGTAAATATTTTCCTAAATCATTTCTCATACCTTTCATTTTTTTATTGCTGGATTGTTAAAAGGCAAATTAGGCAGACATTAAATGTTAAAATGCACTTTGGGATAAATTTCCATTTGGAGTTACAAATGGAGACAGAGGATTCATAAGCTGAAACATTTTATAATATTAGACATAACCAAGAATGGAATGCTGCATTAACAGAATGCAGAGTCATATGCATCCACTGCTTGTTTAGTGACCATGTTCTGTTCCAATAACCAGGCCATTAAATGAGATGGTCACTAAGTGAACACATGATTGAGAGAGATTGAGAAACGTTGCTGACGTTTCATTTAGATAAAATTCTCTTGTACAGCTATGCTGGTGTTACTCTCATTAGAACATAGAATCATAGGGCTGGAAGGGACCCAAGAGGTCTTCTAGTCCAACCCCCTGCTTAAGGCAGGAGACCTCATTCTATCCTGGTAAATGGTTGTCCAGTCTATTTTTGAAAACTTCCAGTGATGGAGCACCACATCTCCAGGAGGCAAGCTATTATATTGCATTCATAACCAAGCATCCATTCCAGCATGCATTATTGTCAGGCACATGAAGTTTGGTTGTAAATGAGCACATTGGTCAGAAAATGACTTTTTATTACTATTTATTACCATTGCATTTGCAAGTGTTGTTAACCAAGGTGACACTAAAAGAGGAGGAGAGGGTATATTCAGCCACCCCAGCCAGCATATCTAACACCCAATTGATTAGTGTGGTACATTTTATGCAAGCAAACTTACAAGAGTAAAGTAAACATATACACACTAAAATAGAGTTATAATGGGGGAAAAGTAAGAAGAAAACTAGGAAGTACTGATAAATCTGTATTAACTGCACACATTTGCCTTAAACTGTTTATTGAATTAAAACACATCACAAAAATATGGAACTTGCAAATAATTCAGATTAAAGCTTGCTGCATTTTAAAGTCACACGGATTTATTAAATAAAACATGATTTTCATACATTGGGGACAGTGATCAAATAATCCTTCCCCCAAAGACTTGTTAATAAATCTCCGTGTGTTTTGCAAAAACAAACAAACAACTACAGGACTTGCTGCAAGTCATTTTTCCCCTTTCATATAAATTCTTAAATATTAAGAACCCGCAATCTAACCCATTCTATGAAGCTTACAGTTGCACACTTAAACATTCTTTGGCAGGTATGAGACCTATTTTGAAAACACTTATTTACAAGTGACAAATTCTACATTTACTTCTTAATGAAATCTGTGTTTTTCAGGACATCGTCCAAAAAGATTGTGCTGAAATCTACAGTACTTAAATTTTGTTAAGATCATCTATATCAGTATATCTGAAACAAGGAAAAATTGTCTTGGTAAAGAATCATTGATATTTACTCAGAACAACACCAACATTATGAAAAAGTACTTTTATGTAGTGCACCATCCACCCTTCTGCAGACTGAAGAAACTATTTCAGTACTGAAAAAATACAAATTCCTCTAATGTGAAATGTGGCAGCTACTACTGCACAAGATCTGAACACCAGGCATTTTATTATTTGTGAGAGTACATCACTAATACAGCAGTTTAATAGACATTTGCTAGTACTAATGTACTAACATCCAACGGATTCCAAAGAAATAAGATCACCAACCTAATCCAAAAAGAAACCCCCACTAAAATCCAAGACAGAGAACAAGAAAACGGCAAAGCCCTCCTCCCATACATAAAAGGTACCACAGACAGAATCAGTAAGATCCTCCACAAACACAACATCAATACAGCATTCTGCACAAACCGAAAAATATCCACCATCCTAAGAAACCCCAAAGACAAAATTGAGTTAGAAAATCAAGGAGTATACGAAATCCCATGCACTGCCTGCCCCACCACATACATCAGACAAACCAACAGAAGAATAAGTGCACGCATTGAAGAATACAAGAACTCAGTCAAAAAAGAGGAACCAACTTCTTCCCTAGTCCAACACCTTAAAACCACAGGACATGAAATTGACTTTAAAAAGACCAGAACTATCGCCAAAACTGAACACTTTAACAACAGAATAATCAGAGAAGCCATCGAGATAGAAAAACGCCCACACAGCATGAATAAACGAGATGATACCTCCCGCCTACCAGCCATTTGGAAACCTGCCCTTATTGACAAACGAGTCCCTAACACAAAGAATAATACCAGACCCACACTCACAAAAACCACACAGGATGTCACCACCAAACATCCACGCAAAAAGCAAACCCAAACCCACACCGATGATGAGGCACGACCACAAACCAGAAGCCAGACCACAGCTGCATCATTAGCCACTTTAAACCCCTGTAATCCTTACATGAAACAAACTGACACCCACCATGAAGTGGCACGATCACGAAGCCAAACAACAGCAACGCAGCTCTCCATCTCAAATCCCCCTGCAACACAGACTAACCCAAGCACAACAAAGCCCCCCACCCAAACAGAACACACCCCCATCCAATCAGAGCACAGCCAACCCCCATCCAATCAGAACACAGCCAAGCTCCTAACCAATCAGAACACACCTCCACCCAATCAGAACACAGCCAAGCTCCCACCCAATCAGTTCAAACCCCCACTGGCAGTTAAAAGGAAGAAACAGCTGCTATCACACA
>NW_015388560.1:117359-119365 GCF_001527695.2 Protobothrops mucrosquamatus
ACACACACACACACACATATATGATGCAACTTACATATTTACATATGGTAATTGCAAGCAGTACATGCTGGTTGCAGTTGCTTCCAATATTTAGCATACTTGGTGAACATATTTTAAAAATCCCTGGGGATAATTTTGTACATTTTCAATTTCTTATTTTAGGACAAAATCTAACATTGGCACTCAGTCAGTTAAATACCAAACCTCTGAAGGAATTCTACTTGAAATACTTGCAGTCAAAGATTAGTAGATAAGAAAATTAAAAATATTTATATCATAATGTATGTGGATCCTCAAAAATGAATTTAGTTCTACTGATCTAGAATTCAGCTAATTAACTGCCTATGGCAGGAAAGAAAGAAAAACTTGCTTCCAAGCTCTCCACTATGAAATAAAAATAATTTTTTGGCTCACACAAGCAGTACCTCAAAATCTATTGGCTATAATCCCAGTAACATTAGAGATTGCTCTAAGCTTTCCTCAAGCAATCTTTGGCCGTCAAGTAAATGGTGTGCAAAATCATGCTTCAGTTGGGCACATGCATGTGTGCACATGTGTGAGTGTGAGTTTATGTCTTATTGAATAGTCAATAAGTAGTTAATGTGGGTAATTTAACAAACTATGTATAGAGATTAGGAAATTTTAGAAACCTCTACAATTACTACTAATGAATTTCAGTTAAACAACAAATAACTCTGATGGACAGGGAGTGATTTTCTTTCTATTAAATCAGCTCAGGGCAATATTTAAGATATCAAAAGTCAACATAATATAATCAGAAAGTTTTTAAAATTATACAGTTCCTATTTCCACAGAATTTTTACAGGAAGCATCCTGTTTGTTTTGATGGCTGGAGTGCAATGGAATATGGAAACTGTTTTTATCCTGAATCTGAATGAAAATGCTGAAAAAAATCTCATGTATGTTACATTGACTGTTAAAGATCAAATTTTGCTAATTCAAAGACTAGACAGTATGCAGATAAACATATTTTATATATGAATGTGCATTGTACATATGAACAGAAAATTCAAATAACAATCAATAGATAATATTCATCTGGCAATAGCAAGATGAGAGCAGAGCTGGATACATATTTCCTTCCAATCCCAAAATATTCAGGCAACAGAATATCTTTCCAGCTCATTCAAATGCTAATTCCTTTGTCCTATTCCTATGAATTATAAAGCTCCCTGCTTCAGCTAGGAAATATAAAACATTCTCAACATATAACTGTCTTTTCAATCCTGTAAACCATCCTTGTTTACAATTCTTGCCTTTTGTGTGTCTGTTCCAACAGCTTGATTACCTCAGGTCTCTGAATACCCAGAATTTACCATTTAAGGTGAAGTAATGAGTTTAAGTGAAAAATGCGGACAGCGAATCACAACTAGAATCACAATTTTTCTTCCAGGTTTTCTTGCCAAATAAGCTACAACTCAATTGTAGCAATAATGTAGTGAAGATGCTTGATAACTAAAAAAGCATTTAAGGACATTTTGATTCCTTCACTCCAGTTTCCAATATTACATATTTGGGATGGGTTAGGATCTAAGTATATATTATTTTTGAAGCGGTTCAGTTTTAAAGATGGTTACATACAATGTATACATGGTGTCTATAAAGTTAGTTTTCTGCAGTCTGAATTTTTTAATAACTTCACTTCTATATAAGATATAAACTATGCGTAAAGTACCACAGAGGGAAAATTTATTCAAAATGAATAAATAAATTGAATATTGGATAAAAATTTTAGGATAACAAATGGGATCTGTGCTATAAGTAAAACACAACTGCGGAACATGTTCAGATAACTTCAAAACGGTGTTATGTTTGACATTCCAAAAGATAGTAGATATGCTGAAAAGTAACATTCCTACAAAGATATATGCTGACTCTTAAAGTAAATTCCTTTGATGTTATATTTTGCATCATTTCTCAGATCTGATGTCATTTAATGTGCTAATTGAGAAAGAACTTCTGGTTTTATATATATTAATACAACA
>NW_015388560.1:119803-123656 GCF_001527695.2 Protobothrops mucrosquamatus
CAGATAACTTCAAAACGGTGTTATGTTTGACATTCCAAAAGATAGTAGATATGCTGAAAAGTAACATTCCTACAAAGATATATGCTGACTCTTAAAGTAAATTCCTTTGATGTTATATTTTGCATCATTTCTCAGATCTGATGTCATTTAATGTGCTAATTGAGAAAGAACTTCTGGTTTTATATATATTAATACAACAGCAACAACTTTATTGTCACTTTGAATGTACACCAATTGGCATACATCAAAATGGAATTTAATTGTATACAGCTGTCAAAGGGTCACCACCTCCGATATACACTTTTGCACGTGGTGGCAGTGGAGGAAGAGCCAGGAGGATTGCTGGAAAAGTGGCAGAACCTGGGTAAGGAGCCGCGGGTGGCCAGTCTCGGGATGCCTCTTCCCTGCCCGGCGGGTCTCCCCTCGCCCTGCTTCACTGCCGCCTGTTAGTCCGGGGGGAGTCGCCGGGGGTCTCGGTAGCTTCCCCTGTCCACCCGCGCCTTTCGGCCGTCTCGTGGGCAGCAGATCTCCATGGCCTCTTTCGAGAGATTCCCCCGCGGCACCTGCCCGGCCCTTTCCCCACCTGCTGTGCAGCGCCTCTTGGCCGTCCTCCTGCTGCCGCCACCTCTGCCTGTCACACTGGGCGAGGCCGGAGAAGCAGCAGCGACCGGGCAGCCGCAGCCCTTCGCCGTCCTCCCACTGCTGCCGCTGCCGGTCGCACTGAGCGAGGCCGGAGAGGCGGCGGTGGCGGCTGGGCAGCCACGCCCCTTCGCCGTCCTCCCACTCCCGCCGCTGCTGCCGCCGCTGCTGGTCACGCTGAGCGAGGCCGGAGAGACGGCGGTGGCCAGGCAGCCGCACCCCTTCGCCATCCTCCCGCCGCCGCTGGTCGCACTGAGCGAAGCCGGAGGCGGCGGCGCCCGGGCAGCTGCGCCCCTTCGCTGTCCTCCCGCTACCATGGGGCTCTCTGGTGCCCGGCCCCACCTGGGCCCCATCGGTGGCGCCTTCCTCGGCCGCTTTCGGGGAGCCGCCGCTGTCACCCTCGGTGCTGCAGGAGGAGACCTTGGGCTGCGAGGCCGGTGGCGGGTTGGGACCCCCCTCGTCCCCGCGGTGGAACTCCCCGTTGCCGGCGCGGCCGCCCATGGTGCACCCGCGCTGCAGGGAGAGCAGCGTCCCCTTGGCGCCCTCTTCTTACAACGGCAAAATGGCCAAGGATGCGGCGGGGGCGGCAGCCGGGCCGGCAGTGGCAGGAACACTCGACGATGCTGCAGCGTTCACCGCCAGGCCGCCACTGGAGCCTCTGCCTCCCGTCCTGCTCCCTCTCCCCGCCCCTTCGGCGCCGTTTGCCTTTCGTTCTCTCTCTCTCTCCTCACCTGGAGAGAGAGAAAGAGAGGAAAGAGAGAGAGGAAAGAGACACACACACACACAGAGAGAGATCCTTTTGACATCTAAAATGAAGATAACACTGCATATATCCTTTTTTACTTTTATTTTATATATACAGTGCTTTTTTTGTAAAAAAAAAAAAAAAAAAAAAAAGGTGCCGGAACTCACACACATCATACAACCCACCTTGCCTACCCTACAAGGTTCCATCCAAAAAAGGTGCCGGAACTCCGTTCTGGGCATTCTATGAGAAAAAAAGCCCTGTACACACACACACACACACACACACTAAAGGTAAAAAAGGATATATGCAGTGTTATCTTCATTTTAGATATCAAAAGGGTTTTGCGGCTCCCAGCATTTTGTTTTTGGTGGAAAATGGCTCTTTGAGTGTTTTGGGTTGCCTACCCCTGGTCTAGTTTAACGAAGAGAAGGACGAGGGGGGACATGATAGCAGTGTTCCAATATCTCAGGGACTGCCACAAAGAAGAGGGAGTCAAGCTATTCTCCAAAGCGCCTGAAGGCAGGACAAGAAGCAATGGATGGAAACTAATCAAGGAGAGAAGCAACCTAGAACTAAGGAGAAACTTCTTGACAGTTAGAACAATTAACCAGTGGAACAACCTGCCTCCAGAAGCGGTGAATGCTTCAACACTGGAAGTTTTTAAGAAGAGACTGGACAGCCATTGTCTGAAATGGTATAGAGTTTCCTGCCTGAGCAGGGGGTTGGACTAGATGACCTCCAAGGTCCCTTCCAATTTTTATTATTATTATTATTATTATTATTATTATTATTATTATTATTATTATTATTATTATTATTAGTAGTAGTAGTAGTAGTAGTAGTAGTAGTAGTAGTAGTAGTAGTAGTAGTAAAATATGGTATTTTCTTTTCTGGAAAATTGTTTTCCTTCTTTTCCTTTTAAACTAATGCATAATCTGAACTAAAGTATCAGATGGTGAAGATAAGAAAATAGGAAAAATGGGATTAGTAAGAATTATTGTGGAGGGGAATCAAGAGGAAGATAGCATTTCTTTGTGCTTAGTTTTGCATGGTGACATCTGTAGAGAAGTGCAGCCATATTTGACAAATAGATCAGAATCTCTAACACAGGGCTTTTCAACCTTTTTACCGATTGTACCACTTTTAGGATATGGCAATATTCGAGTACCACCTAGCAAGGTGTCAAAAACTTGATGACCCAAAAAATATAAACCTGTTCAAAGTTGCAATTGCACTGAAATGACTTATGACCATTTTTTACACTTATGATCATTGAAGCATGCCCAGGGTCATGTGATTTATATTTGGATGCTTGGCAACTGATTCATATTTATAATGGTCACAGTGTTCCAGGTCATGTGATCCCTTTCTGCAACCTTTTGACAAGCAAAGTCAATGGCAGAGCTGCTGGTGGCCAAGTGCTAAGGCGGGACTTCTTTTCCTCCCTCCCTCCCGTCTCCCTTTTTCTCATTCCCATCTCCTTCTGAAGGAAGAATTTGACCCCCCCCCCCCATATTTTCTCTCTTCCATATATTGATCAAACAAGGAAAGGCCTCCAGAGACAGAAAAGACAAGTTGCTGAGTGAACTAGCTTAAAAAGGCACATTCCCCTTTAAGAATTAGCTACTGGCTAGAAAGGAAAGTAAGGAGCGCAGCCAGCACTTAAGGAAGAAAAAAAAAATGTAAGCACTGGCTGCTGGCTAAGGCAACCTCCCCAAATGGCTCCATTCATAAGTAAAAGAATGCTACAGGCAAAATCCATTCAGGAGAAAAATACTTCAAAATCCCTTGCAGCAAAACTTACAGCTAACAACAGCAGAGCAATAGAAGCTAACACGAGACATCAGCCTACAGCCAAATAGAAATTGCCAAACACTCCTTAAGAACACAATGCCCTCATTGCACAAATCCCAGAACTTCAAAGTCACAAAAGCACATAAGAATCCTTCCACTCTCCCATCTCCTTCCCTCCTCCGTGCCTCACCTCCAGCCATTGCTGCCTTTTTTCATTCCTCTTGGAGGGCGACCCCTCCCCCACTGCATTTCTTGCCTGTTTGCTGCTGCCAGCACAGGTGGCTGCCACAGCAGTTGTAGATCGGCTCATGGCCAGCCTGCTTGATCTCCTCTCCCTCCACCCTCCCCCTCCTCTACCCTCCCCTCCTTCTTCCCCTTCGGTGCAGCTGACTCTGCCTCCTCCCAAGGCTGCTGCTTTTTCTCTCTCTCCCTCTCCTGCCCAAACTGCCTCCTTTTATAGGCTCTCCTGTCTCCACCCCTCTCCTCCTTTCTCATGAGGGAGGGTGAGCCAGAAGTGAGCCTGGGGCCTTTGCAGCTCCAGAGGACTCTCTCACTGTAAGTCCTTGCCTGTGCTGGCTCTTTCCCTCCCCCACTACACTTGGCTAGGCAGGGCTGCGTACCACCTGCCACTCATTAATGTACCACAAGTGGTACGCGTACCACTGGTTGAAA
>NW_015388560.1:123817-128103 GCF_001527695.2 Protobothrops mucrosquamatus
CATGGCCACATGACTGTGCTTTATGACATGTTTGCTGAAATGTGGCATTTACTTCTGGATTTCAATAGAATGACCATGGCATTCTCTTGAAAATCTAGTCGGTCACATGTGTGACCCATTTTACAATCACCAATTTACAACAGTGATGGATAGACTCCATTATGGTCATAAGTCAAGGATTATCTGTATAACATTTCTTCTTAATGAACAGTATGTGGCTCTTATTTGAGAAGTTGGTAATTGAAATGAAACTTCATGTTTTTCTATTATTCTTATGACTTGAAAGTTCCTCTTTTCTTTCTGCTAATATTTACCCCAAATTTATTAAGCAAATAATAAACACAAAAAAGGTCCTTAAATTATTGCTATGTTCAGAGTCCTCAAATTAACCCCGCCACATTGTTCACAGATGGTAGCTACCAAAAGAGGAAAGACAATAAGCAATTTTGCCTTGAGTATGCTATTTCATCTCTCATTTAAAGCCATATAAAAGGTAATAACAAACCCATCTGTGAGACACAGTTGAGGGCAGTTTTGTATTACTTTGTATAAAGTAGTGTAAGTTTCTGTTTCATGAAACTGGAGACACATGAAGATAATTAAAGCCTTGGATTTAACTCTACTCCTACTCTTTAATGCAATGTTTCTCAATCTTTGGCAACTTTAAATATATGGAATTCAATTCCCATAATTCTGTGCTGGCTGGGGAATTCTGGGAGTTGAAGTCCACATATGCAGGGCTTTTCAATTTTTTCACCCATTTTTAGGATATGGCAATATCCAAGTACCACCAGTTGTCTACAAAGGTGTCAAAAACTTGGCCCCCCAAAAAAGGAAAAAAGTGATAAAGTACAGGTAGTCCTCGACTTACAACAGTTCGCTTAGTGACTATTCGAAGTTAAAATGACACTGAAAAAAGTGCCCCCCAAGCCACAGCCAAGCCAGACACCTGCCTGCCCACCCGGCGGCGCTCTTCCTCCTGTCCAAGGTTTTCATTGTTGTGAGCATTTCTGTGGCAGCGGAGGTGGAGTGGAGGGTGTTTGGTTTTTATTCCACCCGTCTGCTGGGTGGTTGCAGCAGGTTTTGGTCACTTCACATGACCCTGGGACACTGACCGTCATAAATATGAATCAGTTGCCAAGCATCTGAATGTAAATCACAAGACCCTGGAAATGCTGCAACATTCCAGCTGATTGGCGCTTCTTCTGGGCTCAGCAGAAGCACCAGGATCAGTGCCGAACTCCAGCTGGAGCCTGGCGCTGATCCTGGTGCTTCCACTGAGCCCTGACAGCCGTGAAGAAGCGCCGATCAGCTGGAAAGCGGCACTGATCCTGGCGCTTCCACTGAGCCCTGAGAGCCCTGCAGTTCCAGCCATCTCTCGCTCAGGCTTGTACAGTGCTGCCACCGGTTCAGCCCATTCCCCTCCCCCGCTACCACTTTTCTAAGATGGTCGTGTACCACCTGCCAGGTGCCAATGCACCACAGGTGGTACCTGTACCACTGGTTGAAAAGCCCTGCTCTAATGCCATCAAGGAAATTCTCCCATTCAAGCTGGAAACTTTAAAACATTAAAATAAAAATAATGTTAATTTAGAATTTAATTAGAAGCTTCTAGTTAAATGTTTGAAATCAAGCATTTCAAAATAGCTCTCAAAGAATGAATACATACATCAGATTGCAAATGCACTTTTATTGTTTCCTAGACATATGAGTACCATGTCATACTATGATGTAGAGTAAACATGTTTAAGAAATATAGCTACATATTAATTTTGCTATTGATATTAAAGTTTTTTTAAGAAACTAAATAACCTATGGAGATATAAAAATAATAATATATATTTCACTTTGTCTTCAAGACTGTGGTCCTTAACACCCGTTCTCCAAGTGATGTACTGTATATTTTATCCTTACCCATAGATGTGTATATTTTACAACCTATTGTAGATTATTTTCAACTATATTGATCTGAAGAACTGTAAAAAAAATGAAGGAACTCTTCCATTGTCATTCCCATCATGACAATGATCATTTCAGTGGTCTGAATAGAAGAATGTGATTATGACTCCCATCTGGTTTCTAAATGCAGGGCAGTCTCAGATATCTGAAAATCAATTTTAAAGGCATTATATTCAACACAATAGACCTTAATATTCTTCTTCCTTGCAGTAATTTTTGGTTCAGTAATGATGATACGAAACCTCCCATACTGCTTAACAATAAATGTCTTAGCTCCTAGGAGAATCATTTTTTAAAATATAGCATAATCTGAATGTGCTGTAAATGTTAATAATATTAGACACCCTATGTCCCATAGGGTCATTGTTTCAGAAATATTTCCTTATCTAAACAGAGAAATAAAATGATCAAGGGTGGGTAAAAAAGCAGTGGGAGCAGTGAATGACTTCTGACATCCTGACAGCTTTCTGATTGAATCTTTTTGTAGAAATCTGGCAGGGAGCATCAGAAATCTCCCTTCCCTTCCTCTCCTCCCCACAATAATTGGCTGATGCTGGGTGAGGAAGGGGTGAGAGGCTGTAAGAGTGGCTGGGAAACTGTCATGAAATATTGCAAATGAGGATCACATGACTTCAGCAGCAGCTAATAGCTATAACATCCCCAAATTTCCCTCAGGGGTCATAGGTCCTGGATTTTGGACACATTATGTAAGTTAACCCATTTGAGGTACCTTGGTTCAAAAATCATTGCCCTAGTTAAAGATCATGCCAATGAGACTTTTACTATATATATATTTCAACATCAATGTCATTTTTATAAGGCCCTTTCCTCCTGGGCTGCCAAGTCGGAAAGGTTGGGGAACTCTGCTCTACAATATCAATATGTAAAATTCCAATTCCCTCTACAAAATACAAATGTCACTATAGCTTACTGCACAAACCCAACTACATGAACTTATTAAAAGATATATTGTATATGTCTTTGTTGTTCTTATTGTGTGGCATTGTCCTCAGAAGACAATTATTAATTAACAATAATCCTCAAATGCTTAATAAAAAGTGAACCAAATGCAACTAGGCAAAAATAAAGTTTAATAGTCTTTTGTCTTTATAAAAATGACATTGATGTTGAAATATATATATATATATATATTCAGGAGCCCACCTTTTAGGTTAATTCATTGAATGTAGGATTTAATTTTGAATCAATCTCCAAGGCACTGTTGTTAATAGCAACAAATGCAAGAGCAAAATAATCCATTTTTGCTGAAGAAAAGAAAGTGAAGGGAGGGTCAGTTAATTTCTTTTTTCTGCTTGGTAATATTAAATTTAAGTTGCCTAGTGATATACGCACAGAAGCAGAAATAAATCTATATTCATAGATTTTTCTCATATCTACTTGCAAACCACATTCATTAAGCCACACAAAATTTGTACTTATCAGTGCTACAATTAAGAGTCACTGAATTATTTTATGACATCTTTGCAAAAGGAATTATAGGCTAATGAGTCCATGTCATTCCAGTTTCCCAAAACTGTAACATATTCTGTATCATAATTATTTACAGTCCTATTTCCTGCATCCTTTTCCTATAGAAACATCGAAGACTGCTTAGCAATGTATAGTTCACTTTAAACATATTTCATATTTATTCAGGTTAAAAGAAGTTTTAGAAAATAACCATTTATACAAAGAAAACTTTTAAAAAGATGACCCTTTTGCAACCTTTTCTCCATATTTTCTTGAAGATACAGTTTCTTGAAGATACATTTTCTTGAAGATACAGTGACTGCAGGCTGCCATTAAGAGGCAAATAAGGTCATTCACCATTGAATCCCATTATGCTCAATAGGATTTACTTTTAAGATATACAGTATTATAGCCTAAAGCTTCTGATGTTACGTGAACAATGTCTGCCCTTAATGTTGTAGATGGTTGAACAATGTCTAACGAATCAAAATATTGGTTTAAAAAAACTAATAAAGAACTATTTAATATCTTACATAATATTTAATAAGATTATTATTGAATTGCAAAAAGACTACAGATCACCTAAAGTAAGCATTTCTCTTTATACTATAAACATTAGGGGATATTGTCTCTCTCTTTCTCTCTCTTTTGCAAAGAGAATATATTGTTTTTCATTTCGGATTGAAGACACTAGCTTTCAACAGTCAATTATTCTTGGACTATGCCCCAGAATACCTGGTGAGTCATGAAAATACTTTCAGTAACCACAGAGGCATGGCAAAATCATCACCAGAAATATGCTGGTCTATGACTGTAACAAGAATTGGATCACCAGAGCAACGGAATAACTCAATATA
>NW_015388560.1:130112-133500 GCF_001527695.2 Protobothrops mucrosquamatus
AATTACCTGTATAGAAGAAGTTGGAAAAGAAATTCAACCATTAATGAAGCAATTTTTTAGAGCTGTGCTTTACAGTCAAAGCCAAAACAGTATTGGAGGAGCATTTGTATAATACTGTGTTTTTCAAACTTGACAACTTTAACATATATGGACTTCAACTCCCAGAAATTTCCCAGCTAGCATTATTGACCATTCACTGATACAACATCAATCTGCAGCTCCCTGAAAGGAACTTCATCTTTTACTGACTTCCAAAATTTCAGCATAAAACCAGCGAAAGTTCCTTTTTTAAAAAAGAGCTAGACAGAGATCATATGTGTGTTGCTACTTGCCCCCAAATACTTTTTAAAAAACACAAGCTCTAATAATTTCCTCCTTGACTGATTCATTAATTTTATATCCCTTTCTAATCAAGTTTCTTAGAGATATTTTGGAGAGCTATCTTAAATAAGATCTAACCATAACATACACAGGCAGAACTGAAGAGACAATGTGCATCAGCAGGTGTGACTGAGGATCTAAGACAATTCGCCACAGCCAACTTGCTGTGGCCAACTTGTCGCCAACTCAATCAACTCACCGCAGGGTAACTTGCTACGGAACAAGAGTTACACTAATATCAAAGAAATGGTGCAATAGAATCATTAAAGAAAGGATGCAAAAGGAAATGTGAATGACAAAAATTAAAATAATGTTTAAATTATTTTAAATAATTAAATTGAATTGTTGAATTGTCCCATGGTGAGTTGGCCCATTCTGGTGACAGAATCCATCCATCTGCCTCCAGAAGCGGTGAATGCTCCAACACTGGAAGTTTTTAAGAAGAGACTGGACAGCCATTTGTCCGAAATGGTATAGGGTTTCCTGCCTGAGCAGGGGGGGTTGGACTAGATGACCTTCAAGGTCCCTTCCAACTTTACTATTATTATTATTATTATTTTTTTATTGTGATTTCAGACAATTAGTCATCATTATACAATCTTCCTAGGCACACTGACAACTTTTATGTAAGCAACAAGAGACTCTGGGTAGTGTACAACAGAGCTAAAAACAGTTAATAAATACATTAAAAAGTATTTAAAAAACAAACTAAAACAAAGAATAATAGACAAAGTGAAGTTATAAACATTCTTAGATGCATGCCCAGAAATATTAATGATTATAATATGGCAGGTGCTTTTAAGTGAGTAGTGAATGAGACAATGTAATAATATAATTTAATGTATCTCTTGTGTATTATATACAATATTACATTATTATTCACGGTGTAATTTGCTTCAGGAACATCCTTATGTAACATTAGAGTCTCTGAGTCTAAAGAGTGTTCCTCTTGGGTGATATTAAAATGAATTGCATTTAGTTGTTGGAATGGTGGAATAAAAAACAGGAATTATCTTGTATTTGGCGCACTCAATATATTCTGTCAGATATAAGCCATCAATGTATTCTGGTGAATCACATTTAAAAAGTTTAAAATAGATTGGCCTTAAAAAGCTTTTTAATGATAATTAATACTGTTGTGGATGTTACATCAACATGGAATCAATGGTACACTCAGAAGACGGATGATAAGAGCAAATGATACCATTTATCATTTATGAATGTTCGCAATTTTCTCTAATGCTTTGTTTTTTTCTTTTTCAGAGCAAATCTGTTATGAAGGAAAAGAGACAATTTCCTGTACATTATCTTTTGTCTGATAATGGTGGAAAACGTCTAGCTGAAGCAACCTGAAAAAAATCTGATGACTAATACAGCACTAGTTAAAGATGCTTTACATTAAAGTTATACTAGGCACAATATTTAGATTCACGTGAGAAAAAAACACTTTTATATCTAGTTGGCTAAGTTCAAGCACACTTAAAGGTTGAAATACATCACAGTTTTAAACAGACTGTTCTGGACAATATAATGGCTCTTCTTGTATTTTATACTCTGAATTTTATAACTCGGTTTCCCTTAAAAAGATATACCAAAATGTTTATTTATTTGTTTACTTATTCAATTTCTATAGCCACCCAACTCAGCCAAGTGACTCTGGGCAGCTTACAATTCTAAAATGATAAAACAGTAGAAACAGTAGAAACATCAATAAAATAAATAAAGACAAATAGTAGCTGAGGAGATTAACAGTAACAGTCAAGAAACAGAGTTCTTATAAAAGCAAAGAATTTATATTTTGTAGATAAATGCATGTTTTGCAGTGTGTATGTATATATGTTTATGTATATGTGTGTGTATATATATATACACACACACACACACACACATACATATACATATACATATACACAGGGCTTTTTTTCTCGGAGAAAAGGTGGTGGAACTCACCTCCCTCCCCTGGCCACGCCCCCGCGCGCCTCCTGCGCCTGTGCGGAAATCCGGAAAAAGGTGCCGGAACGCGGTTCCGCCGCGTTCCGGCTAAAAAAAAGCCCTGCATATACATATACATACACACACTATAATACTGTAACATGTAATGACAAAGTGATGGAACAATCATTCTTTGGAAGTGGAAAATTTTTTAGATTGTTAACTCTAAAATAGGCTTACCGGTATATCATGGAATATGTGAAAATGCAGACTGAATAATACTCCAAAGGTTCTGCATTCTTTTGTTTATAAGCAATAAACTGAATTTCTGTATTTTATTTGTATTAAGAAAACGCAAATTAAACATTTTGACTTATTCAAGGACCTACACTTGCACAGAACCTTATTATTTACCCTATTTTGAACCCTATTTTCCTATGATTCTTTCAACATCTAAGCCAGGTGTTGGATTTCCAGGGATTTATTCTTCTTTTTAAGTCTCTGACCTACATACACGTCAAATATCTTTTATATAACTAAATTTACTTGTTTACTGTTCATTTCTTGGGTGTTGCCCATTTTTTTCTAGTTCTGGGCTAAAGGCAAAACTAGCAGCAAAAGTTCATAGCACTACATATTTCCCATTCATTATTTAAGAATACTACTTATGAACAAAATGTTGTTACTAGCCTTTTAGCCTTAACAAAGATTTGATTAAAAAAAATATTACTTTTTTAAAACAGTATTATTATTATTATTTATTAAATTTATATCCCGCCCTTCTCCTTGCGGACTCAGGGCGGCTGACAATCAATTAAAAATACATAAATAACAGTTACAAAGTTAAAATTAATTAAGAAAAAATATTTAAATATTGTCTAATTAAAATATGATTAAAACCCCTCTAAAAATTGCCCTAGGCCAGTCCCGCTTGTTGGAATAGCCATGTCTTAAGGGCGCGGTGGAAGGAAGGGAGATCAGGGATCACCCTGATCTCTGGGGGCAGCTCATTCCAGAGGGTGGGAGCTCCCACAGAGAAGGCCCTCCCCCTTGGGGTCGCCAGCCGGCACTGTCT
>NW_015388560.1:134644-144253 GCF_001527695.2 Protobothrops mucrosquamatus
GCATCACATTTGCAGTGGTCAGTCAACTTTCACTTATGAGCTGCTATAACATCTGTGCATGGAAAGAGAATATGTCCTTGCTGCATATCCTATTCTCCCTAAAGAAGGATTCTACTTCGTTAACAACCAAGAATTATTGTTATGGTTCTCTTGGATTACAGTCCAATGAGGTGTACTCCCCCCTCTTCTATTCAGTCATGTCTAGTTTTTAGATACTGCCTGGACAGATCCCTGTGGTTTTCTTAGCAAGGTTTTTCAAAAGTGGTCTGCCATTACCTCTTTCCTAGGGCTGAGAGAAAGGGACTAGCCCAAGGTCATTCAGCTGGCTCTATGCCTAAAGTGGGACTAGAACTCACTGTCTCCCAGTTTCTAGCTGGTGCCTTACTGATGCCTTAATCACTACACCAAACTGGCTCTTGAAGTTACGGTACTTAAGTTTCCTATAAATCTTTCTCCAAATTACAGCAAAAATTAAAGTTTTCTTCCTTCACTTTAACTATTTATGGCATAAAAGTGAGGTGGTAGACTTACAAAATGTGAAAGAGTTGTATTTCATTGAGATAGGATTCTTATAGATTCGTACTTCATTTTTTTTTTCAAAATGCAACAAATTAGTTAATTAATCAAATAAGATTCAATAAGTAAATGCAGAAGACAGGTGGCTAGAAAATAAAAATATAAATAGGGATGCTTTGGTCATATTTTGCCATAAACACAAGAAAAGAATCTAAGAAAACTTTGCTCAGTGGAACTATAAATAAAACTTGACTAAAACTACCATAAGCCTGTCCTTTAAAGGATAAAAATAAAAATGTTTATCATTAAAAATAGGCAAGTTAGAGTGGACAATAATGAACAAGATTTTGGCAAGGACTCTCTAATTACTTCCTATGATTTGAAAAACTGGTATCTAAAAGGAAAAAAACCATGAGACTACAAAATGGGCAGCAAATAAATTCAATAAATAAATAAATACATAAATAAATAAAAACCTAATAATCCTTTTGTACTCTCCATTTTTTAATTCACTTGTTCAAAGAGATGCAACTTGTTGCTATCAAGATTCCCATTCTTTTTATCAACACAAAATAGAATCAGTATCAGATTAGAGATGAAATACACACAAAATATCCCAGTTTATTCAAAGATATTCAGAAATACTGCACAGTACACTTCTATGACCCAAAAAGCGAATGTATAAAGAGCCACAAGCTTCACCACAGAGAATTAATATAGTTAGATACTGAGGAAATAATGAATATCATCCTCATTGCAAAAACTGTCCCCTAATTCAGAAATGTTCTTGTGAATGAATTTTAAAACAGAAAGCCTGTGTTACTTCTAAGTTCATACATAATCTGTTTTTTAAGTAATGGTTGGATTAATAAATAAAAGCCGCAACAAATAAAAGTTGAACAGTAAGCGAAGACTGAACAGAATACTTTGGATTATATCTAAAACAGGAGATCCTATAATGTAATTTACATAGTCAGTTCTCCTCACTTTATTTGAACTTATACTTTATAAATTCTGGCAATATATGTAATAAAAATGTCCTTAATTTCTGTTTAAAACCAGATTGCAATGCTGTTTCAGCTTTAACTCACAGCCTTCTCTTTTAAAACACTGCCCCAAGAAAGATGCCGATAATATTACTTAGTAAATCATTGAAAGATCTCCATCAGCAAAATCAAGCTTGAGAGACATGCGTGCAGGTCATTGACCACTATAAAACTCAACCGAAAGTCAAAAAACTCCAGCATTGCTACATGCCAACCCCCAAGCTACATTTTTCACTTCTACTGCAACAACATAAGTACAAAATTTCTCCAACAAAGGCTTGTTAGTAATTGTTGAAAAATGAAAGTGTTCAAACAACTCATTCAATCCTCTATCCATATAGCCTGGCTCTAAATAATAGGTTATTTTACACATACTCTTTCCCTCTCCCCCACATGCTCATCAGGATAAACTCAACCTTAAAATAGCTGAGGTATGCTGTTGTGCTACACCATACCACAACTCTTTAGTCAGATTTCACTAATGAGCTGCTAATGTCTTTCATGCATGGAAGATGCCCTTGTTATATTTGGCAGAGGCCAAATTACAATACATAGATGGAAAATAGCACAAATAACATGACTGAAAAACTGTGCAACGGATGATAGCTGAAATGCACTTCTGACTATGCAAATACTTGCCGTATTTTTCGCTCTATAAGACGCACTTTTCCCCCCCAAAAAAGATGGGGGAAAATGTCTGTGTGTCTTATGGAGCGAATGCCGCCTCCCACCGCACCGCTCCGCGTCCCGCGCCTCCGTGTTTCAAGCCTCTGTAGCACAGAACTGCTGGCGTTATGCTTGGGCGGAAGACGTTTTCTTTTACAGATGGGGCGGGTGGGCCTGACATTCGCACGCAGGCAGGACCCCGCCCGCCGAGCCACCGCTTCCCCATCGCCCTCCACACCAGCCGGCTCCGTCTCCAGACCTCCCAGCTGACGGGCGCAGGTCCGGGGCTCGCCAGCTGACGGGCGCAGGAGGTAGGTGCCGTCGCGGCCTCCCAACCGTGCCGCCGCGGCCTCCCAGCCGCTTGCTTCTTCGGCTGGAGCAATTGGAAGGGCTTGCATGGTCCCCAAGGGCCGCTGATGCGCTCCCCGCCGCCGGCGACCATGCAAGCCCTTGCATGGTTGGGTGGGCCTGACATTCGCGCGCAGGATTCGCGCGCGCCTACCTCCTGCGCCTGCCGAGCCACCGCTTCCCCATCGCCCTCCACGCCAGCCGGCTCCGTCTCCAGACCTCCCAGCTGACGGGTGCAGGTCCGGGGCTCGCCAGCTGATGGGCGCAGGAGGTAGGCGCCGCCGCAGCCTCCCAACCGCGCCGCCGCGGCCTCCCAGGCGCTTGCTTCTTCGGCTGGAGCAATTGCAAGGGCTTGCATGGTCGAATCCTGCGCGCGAATGTCAGGCCCACCCGACCATGCAAGCCCTTTGATCTTATATATGTTGACGGCAGCAAGACTATTGTATGCACAAAAATGGAAGCACATTTCGATTCCCACTATGGACGAATGGCTACAGAAGCTGATGGAGTTGGCAGAGATGATTAAATTGACTGTTTTCATTAAAGAAAAGAATATAAATACTTTTGTTTCTACATGGAGACCGCTTTTGTGTTTGAGGTGGAAAAAATGAAACTTTGATTTTGGGCTTTTCTGATTAGATTGATTTGTTGTTATAGAAATAGCTAGTTTATACTACTATGGAAAAGTAAAAAGTTGAGAATTGATGTTAATGCTTCATTCTACTGCAATAGAGGAAGTCAGAAGTCAATGCCTTCTCTTTTCTTTTTCCCTTCTCCCCCTCACTTTTCTTTCCCTTTTCCCTTCCCATTGTGTACTACTATTTGCTTTTGTATTTTAGCATTTTATTCTATAATCCAATAAAACGTTACAAACTAGAAAGAGTGCAGAGAAGAGCAACAAAGATGATTAGGGGACTGAAGGCTAAAACATAAGAACAGTTGCAGAAATTGGGTGTGTCTGGTTTAATGAAGAATAGGACTAGGAGTGACATGATAGCAATATTCCAATATCTAAGGGGTTGTCACAAAGAAGAGGGGGTCAACCTATTCTCCAAAGCACCTGAAGGTAGAACGAGACGTAATGGATGGAAACTAATCAGAGAATCAACTTAGAATTAAAGATACATTTCCAAACCATTAGAACAATTAATCAGTGGAATGACCTGCCTCCAGATGTTGTGGGTGCTGGAAGTTTTAAGGAGAGATTGGACAACCATTTGACTGAAGCAGAATAGGGTTTCCTGCTAGAGTAGGGGGTTGGACTAGAAGACCTCCAAGGTCCCTTCTGACTTATTCTGTTATTCTATCATTCTGTTTTGTTTTATACTAGGTGTCAGCAAGTTACAGCCTATGGGCCAAATCTGCTTTCAAGCTAAGAATAGATGGGCAGGTGGCAGATCACAGTTGGAGTCTCCGCAGAGAAAAACTTAAGGGAATCCAACCAGCTAGAGTGTTCCCTCAAATCAAAAGTAATTCTTTCAAGTAAGAGCCATGCAGAATATTCTTTAGATCAGGGCTTTTCAACCTTTTCACCCATTGTACCACTTTTAGGATATGGCAACATCCGAGTACCACCAGTCGCCTAGCAAGGTGTCAAAAACTTGATGACCCCCCCCAAAAGGAAAAAAGTAATAAAGTACAGGTAGTCCTCGACTTACAACAGTTTACTTAGTGACTATTCGAAGTTACAATGGCACTGAAAAAAGTGCCCCCCAAGCCACAGCCGAGCAAGACGCCTGCCCGTCCGGCGGCGCTCTTCCTCCTGTCCGAGGTTTTCATTGTTGTGAGCATTTATGTTGAGGATTGGCAGCGGGGGTGGGGTGGGGGGTGTTTGGTTTTTATTCCTTTTGGTCACTTCACATGACCCTGGGACACTGTGACCGTCATAAATATGAATCAGTTGCCAAGCTTCTGAATGTAAATCACAAGACCCTGGAGAGGCTGCAACATTCCAGCTGATCGGCGCTTCTTCTGGGCTCAGCAGAAGCCCCAGGATCAGCGCCGAGCTCCAGTTGGAGCCTGGCGCTGATCCTGGCGCTTCCGCTGAGCCCTGACAGCCCTGCAGCTCCAGCCCTCTCTCGCTCAGGCTTGTGCGGTGCTGCCACTAATTTTGTCACTTGGTCAAAGAATGCAATAAGGTTTGTCTGGCATGAATGTGTTAAATCGCTAATCTGCAATCCACAGTTGCTTTGAGCTTCTGTTGCGGTGAGGCCTCCAAAAAAAACAAACACCCTGCAGAAAAGACCGCACTGATTTAAGACCTGAGCGTTGAGGCCAGGTCTAAACAGTCCTTGCTGTGAATTGAGAATTGTTTCTCTAAGGCCTCTTCCAATAATTGAACTGAGGTCCCTTTTAGAATTGCTGAGCTAGACAAGTACTGTTTGCAGAAGGGACTACTTCCCCCCGGCTGGAAAACACGCTAGTGGTGTTCAGCTATTGCTGAAAGCGAAAGTAAAACCCAGGCTTCAGCCGAAGCCCAAATAGCAAGGCATGCAAAAGCGAACCAGAAACGATCAGAAACTATCAGAAATCAGTGTTGCAAGCAAGATAAATAGTAGATTTGAATCGCTCCCAAAAGCAAGCACAAAAGCAAAGAACTCCAGAGAAATAAACGTCCCTTGCGGAGTCCAAAAGCAAAAGGAGGCTTGAGGCTTGCAGAAGCCTATAAAGCCTGCTGAGCCTGCTAAATAACTGGCCGGTTTAGCGCTGCGCTGTTCATGCTGGAGAACAAGCAATGTAAACAGAGGGTGAGTGGGCTTGCACTCGATTTGATTCATTTTTCACATTTCATTCATATAGCTTCTTTTTAACAAAGTCTGCTCACTGCACAAGATTTCTTTAAAGAGCTTTGGATAATAACATTCAACAATGAGATACAGGAATCCCACAGAGACAGCTTATTTAAACATGTTTTGATAAATCCCTGTAGGAAGGATTATGTGTGTAGAAATAAAGGTTATTAATAGTTATTTCCAGTTCTGAAATATTTTATGGTATTTGTCAATATTGTTTACTAAAGTAGTAAACTATTAACAGAAAATAAATGCAAGCTGAAGATACGAAACTGAAAAAAGTAAGAGTTCCCTATGGTAGTATATACTTAAGTACATTAATACATCAATTTGACATTCACAGAGAAGACAAATCAAATAAAAGCATCAAGACTAAAGCAATGGCATTCTGAAATTCAAGTCTGCAGCAAGGAAATGTTTCCCTTCAAAAAAATAAACATTTATGGTAGGATTTTATATTAAGTTAAAGCAAATCTTATCAAGCCAAGTGTATCTAAACTATGTTACTAAACTTGGCTACCTAAAAAGCAACATTAAAAAGCAAACTTTTTGATGGAACCTTTCTTCCATATATATTGATCTAATTGGAACAATTAGTTATTCAATTATTCCCATGGGAACATAAAATTTGTTATGTGGTTTAATTAGGTTTATCTTTAAATTATTATTTAAAATTTAACACTCACAGGCCTCAAAAATTAGTTGACATTAGAAATACTCCAAACCTACTGGAATGACCTTGCAATTGATTTGGGGCACAAAGTTCTTTATACCGGTAAGTTTACTTGAAACCTGGGGATGTAGCTGTGTTAAATACAAAGTTCTTTATAAGTTTAATTGAAATCTGGGGATGTGGCTGTGTTAAATAACAAGTGGAAAAACTGATGGAAATATAATTGGCAATGATATGATCAATTAAGCCACTCCCCCACTGCTTTTCTAGTCTGTAAAAATAATTCATTCCAAAGAACAGAACCCCCAAAACTCAAGATTTGGTTACAGATATGTAACAGCCATTGCCCTTAGTTACATGTCTATGCAGATTCTCAGTCATCCATGTCACGGTTGTCCCAAAGGTGCTTTTTTTCAAAAGGCAACTGGACTTTCTTTCTTTTTCCTTGAAGACGTTTGGCTTCTCATCCAAGAAGCTTCTTCCATTCTGAATCAGTCAACAGTTCTGACTCAGTCAGAACTGAAGAAGCTTCTTGGAGGAGAAGCAAAACGTCTTCAAGGAAAAAGAAAGTCCAATTGCCTTTTGAAAAAAGTACCTTTAGGATGCCCTTAGTTACCTTTTTGTTATATTTGAACATCTTTTCAGGTAAATGTTACTCGAAGCTACCTTCTCAGGAAAAAAACCCCAATTCTCTTCAGTTAAAAGTAGACTATGAAATAGCAAATAAAGGTAAATATAGTGCTTCCTCTGTCAATTCAATGTTTAGCAAAATGGCAAGAATTTTCCACAGGGTTTGTTCTTGTTGTGTGTGGAAAGGATTGTTTATTATTTATTTAAGACATTTTTGTGCTTAATATCAGCCTTCGGCCTGTTCATACAGAATAGTGCTCTAATTAGGCCCTGCTGTCTTACTCTCACATAAATATGGACCATTAATGACAATGGATTCATTTGCCCACCAAGTGCCCTATTTGGGGTAAATTATTTTTCTATTGAGAATTTGGAAACAGAGCATTGCCTGCATTTCGTTTTTCTTGGTTTTGGAAAAAAATAAAGGCAAAACAAGCAGCTGAATCTAGCTTACTCTAAAAATTTAACATTACATGAGACAGGAGTTGGACCGCTTTCTTTAATCTTCTGTACACAGTAGCAAAGTTTGCATATCATGTGAAATCATATTTTGTGTTGCTTTCTATGATGGTGAATTATCTGCAAAGATTGCTAGGAAAAATAAACACTTCCTCTGAAATTTTTCACTTCCAATCCTATCTCAACGTTTGCCGAAGCAGGAAAACATGGTAAAAACAGCCATCTTTTCCCCTGTGAAAAAAACAACAATGTGTGCGCACAGACAGACAATGTCAGAGGATTCAGAGAAATGTGATAAATTGGTGCAACCTGTCAAACAAAATGCACTTATTTCAGAGCCTTACAGTGGGAGTCCACCAGAGGGGAGATAGAACCAAATGCCATGACACAAATGATACATACACTTCCTTTCATGTTCTCTTCCTACAATCTGGTTTCTATTCTCAGTTCAATCCCTTAGAGATAGAAAGTTGCACAACTCTGAGTGACTAACAGTTATGGATTTCTCTGGGCGCTGTTCTATTGCCCTTTGAGATTAGTAATACAACTGTAAAATGTTGAATCATTACTGCATAGCACAGGTTAGTACAACATTCCCCTCTCCTCATACTATTGCTGGTAAGATGACAACAGAGCTAGAAGAACCTTGGTGGTCTTCTGTCCAGCAGGAGACCCCACACCAGACATACAAATGGCTGTCCAATCTCTTCTTAAAAATCTCCAGTGATGGAGCATTATTTGCTTCATTACAACCACAAGGGTTGGGTTTTTTTTTGGTTTTTTTTTGCTAAGGGAGACATTTGTTATGTGAATTGTACCCCATTTACAACCTTTCTTGCCACTTTTGTTAAGTCAAGGGTTCCCAGCCCCTGGGCTATGGTCCCATACTGAGCTGTGGCCTATTCAAAACTGGGCTGCACAAGCACAGGCCCGGCGCGCACATGCGCAGCTTGACTTACACAAGTAGCGGGATGACACGCTTGCATGTGCACATGTATGCGCCCCAGGCCACTGTGTATAAGTTGAGCTGCGTGCCAGCCCACCACTTGCATGGCCCAGTTCCCCTCTCCCCCTCAGCTGGGCCGCCAAGCCACAAAGGTTGGGGACTACTGTGTTAAGTGACTCACCACTTTTGTTAAGTTAGTAAAAGGGTTGTCAAGTGAATCTGGCTTCTCTATTGACTTTGCTTGTCAGAAGGTTGTAAAAGGTGATCCCCAGAACCTTGCAATCATCATAAATATGAGTCAGTTGCCAAGTGTCTGAATTTTGATCATGTAACCATGGGGATACTGCAACGATCGTAAGTTAGAAAACCAATCATAAGTCACTTTTTTCAGTGCCGGTCACTAAATGAACTGCTGTAAGTTGAGGACTACCTGTATATAGTTGCTAGTACATAAATTATATTTTTATTTTTAAGAAGTAGTGATCTTTCTGGTGATACTTTGGTTAGTCCTGCACAATTTGATAAAATATAATCCAGCCTATCACATTAAAATATCCATCCTGCAAAAGTCCAAGGTTTCAACACATCATCTCCTAACTGGAAGAACAAAATGAAATAAAGAATTTTTGGCAAAAAAAAACCCCTACTACGACTGTTTGCTTTGCTAGCTCTAAAAGATGTGCGGCTTTGTATTTGTTATTGCAACTCACCATACTTCACACCACATGGGCTTATGGTAAGAAGTTATCCAGAGAAGTGTTGAGAATGTCCTTCTGTGGAAGGTATCCAAGGAACAGCAGGTTAAGGCTTTCAGTGCATACATGGGGATGGTGCAAAGCATTCAGAATAGGTGCTTGGAGCTGTTAAAGCCACTACTGCTTCTTTGGGATGGTTTGCATACCTGTTACAAAATTGTCCCCATCATCAGCACAGATATGTACATGTACAGATATGACTTCTTTTAGGACTGCCAGAGCAAAATACAGAATAAAATAAAGAATAACAGAATGTGAAGGAACCTTGAAGATCTTCTAGTCCAGAGGTCCCCAACCTTTTGAGCACCAGGGACTGGTTCTGTGGAGAGAGGTTTTTTCGTGGACCGGAGGGGGTGTGGTTTTGCGTGCTGCCTGCATCCTGTGGATGGGGCTTCGCTTGTTTGCACGGACCGGTTTCTGGCATGCCATGGACCAGGAGTTGGGGATCCCTGTTCTAGTCCAACCGTCTGCTCAAACAGGAGAAACTATACCATCCCAGACAAATAGCTGTTCAATTACTTCTTAAAAGCCTCTCTTCTTAAGAGTACCCACAACCTGTGGAGGCAATCCACTCCGTTGATTTATTGTTCTCACTGACAGGAAATTTCTCCTAAATTCTAGGTTGAATCTCTCCTTTGTTAAGCTTCCATCCATTACTTCTTGTCTTGTCCTCAGGTGCTTTGGAGAAGAGGTTGACCCCCTCTTCTTTGTAAGAGCCCTTCTGTATTGGAAGACTGCTATCATATCACTCCTAGTCCTTCTATTTGTTAGACTAGAC
>NW_015388561.1:0-3554 GCF_001527695.2 Protobothrops mucrosquamatus
TCTGAATTGCTAAAAGATACTTCCAAATGGTCTGTACCTCAAAGCACTAGAACATGGTGTGGAGAGAATACCATTGGAGAAGGAATTAAAAGAAAAGAGGACGCTTGTTCCCACAATATAGGGCCAATCTCTTGTTGAGCAAATGCTGTGACAGATAAGAGAACAGCTTCTCACCAGCCTGGATCCTGTTCTCAGCATCCCTGAAGGTGAGACTTGTGAACCTGATCCATGCAAAAGCAGTTAGCACATTACAGGTTCATTGCAAATGCTCGATCCAACCTGTCTCCAATGTTGACGCCATCTGACAAAGTCACGCTTAAAAGAATTTGTGCCATCCCTCCCTTGAAGGCTCCTAAAACATCATTAGGCAGATGCATGGCTGTTTGCCATTTTTAATGGGCCTTAGTATTTAGCTGTGTTCAGTTGGGCATGATAAAAATCGGGGTATTCAAGTAGAGGAGCACATCTCCATTCCACAGGGCACAGGGTGCTTGTGATTCTCTTTCAGATTTTTTTTTTAAAGTTGGATGTCACTTTGCAGGAGTGAATCCCTATAATTCAGTCAAGCTATACTGTCAAGAATAGAAAGCATTATGGTATCTATCCATCATCCCTTGGGCAAGCTTTAGCAGCTGCATTATAGTTTTGCGCTGTAATAGCTGAAGCAGCTGTTTGTACTTAGCAGTGTCATCAGATACAACAATGTGTGCACATACACAATTTGTCCACATACATCCTGCATATAGGAGAAAAAAAGGTGCATATTCCTTATTTATGAACCTATGGATAAATGCAGTAATTTCAATTTTTTAAGTGATACATAGCAAATGTGGAAATTCCATTTCAAGAAAAAGTTTGACCTGTCAGACCAAGTAATGAATAGATAAAACAGAATCCTTGGAAATCAGTGAGAAGGAATGTATCATGAAAGCAGGTACGCTTTTATAAAAAAAAGGGAAGGAGACTCCTGAGTTTTTGTTTTGATTTTTTTCCTCCAAAGGAAAAAAAAAATGAAAGAAAAGTAAGGACAAGTCCTATGTATACACAATGAAGACTAAATTCCTTAGTCAACCATGCTCCCTCTGGGAAAGGAATCTAACCTTTCATACATTACTTTTTGCAGGAGTCACTTACCCCCTGGTACATTAGTGGCAGGGAGGACATTTCTACTGGAAAGTGGAAAGGGGCAGCATTCTTCTTTGGCTCTCTCTAGGAGTCATGGGATGGGCACAACAGGCATGTGGAAAAAGGATTTGGAGAGCTTCATTGGAATTAGTGACAGTCCAAGCCAATAGATCCTTTCAATGTCGTGGCTAGGATGTCAAAAAGAAGGCTATGAGGTTTGACTTATGGGGTTTAGTACTGCCATCTATGGGACCAATTACTCTATAGCCAGGCAGTCTTTTGGTCACATATCACTTACAAGTAAGCCTCTTTGATGACCATTCATAGTTACCACAGTGATCAATCCTTGCATTCACAACCTTTGCAGTTGTGTAAAGCAAAGGAAAACTGAAATAAGATTGTAAGCACACAAGACTGCTTCACTTAATGACCAAATTGCTGGCCCCGGTTATGGCCACTAAATGAAAACTTGAAAACTAAAAAAAAACAAAACACCACGATAATAATGTCCCTGGAGGAATGGGTGCATCTTTAGCTCTATTATCCCCATTTTTTAAAAAGGTTTGCTAAAAACATAGCTGGGTTAAGTATTGATAACTCTTTATGTATTTTTTTTTTTTGCAGAAAATGCTTACAAACTAGCCATCAATGAGTTGAAGTGGTGGCAGGGGGATCTCTCAGAATCACCAAAACAACAACAAAACCCCAAATGTCATACCTGGTCTCTTTGGACACCTGTTAATGTCCCAATAAAACCATTTCTGATCTCTTCTGTAACAGCATTATATGCAAGATTTATTTATTTATTTAGGCTTGGGTGCTGATCCAATCCAGTTGGACTGTATTTAAATTACTTAAATTATTTAAATAGCAACTCTATTGGGCATATTGAAGGAGATTTAGTAATGTGGAAGGGACTGGCTGTACTCCTGCTTATATTGGGGTAACTCCCATTGAAACCAGTGGCACTTCTGTAACGTTTGTTTTCTGCAGGTTTGCAGTGCATATCTACTTCTAGAGATTATGTGAGACATTGTTAGGAGGAATTTTGTAGTTCTGGAATATTTGATATCAGCTGTTCCCAACTATTCATCCCAAACTTCCAGCATGCTTGGAAAGGCTTAGGGTTGCAATTCCCAGAATAATCAGCCAGCATGATGATTGAGCATTTGGGAAGTTTCAGTCCTCACACATCTAAAGGCCTCTGGGTAGAGAACACTTTTCTATATTCCCAAAGGTTATAGGGCCATGTGGAACGTCAATGAAACAAAAGTTATTTTTCTGCCCAAAATTCCTCCTTCCTGAGTATTTTGTTCCCTAAATGATCCTTGAAGGCAATTAGGTAAAAGTAGATAGGTAATTACAGGTGGGCAATTTTTTAGCAGAAAGATAATGATTTACAGCACATGGGGGATGGGGAGAGGTCTTAAAATAAAGGTCCTCACCAAGGCCATTTGCTGAAATGCGCAATCAACATTAGATGTAATTTTAACTCTATATTGGCAGATTATTTCCATACTTATGGCATTTCACTAAGAGCATGCATTTTATCTATTTATTTCTACGCATATGCATAAGATTGCAGCCAAAATATCTAAGATATAATACCAATAAATAAAAGAGGGAAATAATTAGCAAGGGTAATGATGCTGTGCCTCCAAAACTTTTTGTGGGAGAGAGAAGTTTAATTTTTCAAAAGCAGTACATTGAAGGTTAATGTAGAATGCTTTGTTTTCTAATGGTGCCTTTATTCATCTTTATGACGGGAATAGGTTCCTAAAGACTGTCAGCTTGGGCCGTTATGCAACACTGAAGATTACTTCATATTGCAGATAGATTAAATCGCTTGTCTCTAGGAAAGACAACCAAACTTTATCTTGTTTTTATCCAACCAAGCAAGTCTGCAGTATGAAAGCTTAGCTTACTGTATATAAGCAATGAGGCAGGAAGGAGGTCTTAAGCCTTTACTTATCCCTACAAGAAATGTAGACTCTACCATAGGTTGTGTGTGTCTCTGTGTGTGTTTATGTAATCAATTGATTGCTTTTGGTTGCATACAGTTAATTATTTTATATGAATTTTTCCATCTAGGGGACTTTTGAAGTGGTGTGCAAAACAAATTGCAAAATAAATGAGTACTAAAAACATAATAATAATAATAATAATAATAATAATAATAATAATAATAATAATAATAATAATAATAATAATAATAATAATAATAATAATAATGGATGGGAAGGAACAGACTCAGACTCAACCCTTCCAAGACCGAGTGGCTGTGGCTGCCGGCGCCCCGGCATAGTCAGTTGGTTCCATCGCTGTCTATAGGGGGCGAATCCTTGGCCCCCTCAGAGAGGGCGCGCAATCTGGGAGTCCTCCTGGATCCACGGCTGACACTGGAAGATCATTTGTCGGCCGTGACCAGG
>NW_015388561.1:5130-6662 GCF_001527695.2 Protobothrops mucrosquamatus
CCTGCTCAGGCAGGAAACCCTATACCATTTCAGACAAATGGCTGTCCAGTCTCTTCTTAAAAACTTCCAGTGTTGGAGCATTCACCGCTTCTGGAGGCAGGTTGTTCCACTGGTTAATTGTTCTAACTGTCAGGAAGTTTCTCCTTAGTTCTAGGTTGCTTCTCTCCTTGATTAGTTTCCATCCGTTGCTTCTTGTCCTTCAGGCGCCTTGGAAAATAGCTTGACTCCCTCTTCTTTGTGGCAGCCCCTGAGAGAGTCAGTTTGGTCTTGTGGTTGAGACATCAGGCTAGAACAAGCATGTCAAACTCGTGACATCATGTGACGTTGCGCAATGGGGTGGGTGCAGTTTTGGCATGACGCATCTGGCGCGTGGGCTGGCAGTTTGACATGTCTGGGCTAGAAACTATGAGACCCTGAGTTCTAGTCCCGCCTTAGGCATAAAAACCGGTTGGGTGACTTTGGGTCAGTCACTGTTTCGCAGCCTAACTTACCTCACAGGATTGTTGTTGTGGGGAAAATTGGAGGAGGAATGTCTGCCTCCTTGAGTTATTTATAAACAATAATAAAGGCGAGATAAAAATCAAATAAATAAAGCTTACATTAAAATAAATGTAGCTAAAGATTTTAACTTTTTTAGACATGTGAGCCATCATCTTGCCTCAATCAAATGGTTTAGACTCCACTGCCTGGATGTACAGATATTTAGGGAACTTTCTTTCTGTCCTCCCTGAAAATGATTTGGGAATAAACATACATTTTATGAGATCTTGATGAAAAGCAGCCAGCCTTTAAGTCAGGATTCTTGCATAGAGGAAAAAGTTCCTCTTCCACCAGGGGGCAGATCACATCCTACTTTAGAAAAACAAAGAATGGGCAGAATATCTAATCTAAATCCTGAAGACCAATGGTTCTGTTTTAGGGCTCTCTGTCCACGAAGCCCCAGAAAATGCTGGATTTTTCTTCCTTAGGAAGCAGATGGAAGCAAAGAATTGGTATTTCAGAACAGGCTGTATTTCTGCCAATGTGCTAGGGTTCCTGAGGACATCCCTATAGCTGCTTAGGCCGGTTCATTTCCCTAAAATGTCCCAAATGATGCTATGGCACAATTACTTTGTTCCCAAGGTTTCATACCCATCTCCAATCTGCAACCTCTATCTCCTTAAATAGGCAACTTGTTCAAAAAATTATTTCCAGATGCAAAATTATGTTACATTTGGAGTATATTTTTCAGGATTGTGAAAAGACTATCTTGGGTCTTTTCAGTCTCAACTACTATTGCTGTTTATCTCCTGAAAAGCCATTTATGAAGTTTAAATAAAATTTTGGGATTTCCCCCCCCATTTTTGTTTTTAAAAGCAGACCTATTATATTGTAAATATGCTAGACTGATACTATGGAACAAATTAAAATATTTTCAATTAATACTAATGGACTGAATTGTTCATTTAAAAAAGAAAATATTTTTTCTGGAGGTAAAGGAAAAATGCTCCGGATACTCAACCCCTTTGTGAGGTCCCTCTGTGAGAAGGGAA
>NW_015388561.1:9162-14197 GCF_001527695.2 Protobothrops mucrosquamatus
TATCAATTTGATTAATAAATAAATATTGCCCAGAGTCACTTCCTGTGAGAATGACGGACATATAAATTTGATTAATAAACAGATTGTAAAACAAACAAAACAAAAACAGTGAAAAAAACCCAGGATGTTCAATGAAAGAAAAAAAAAGTAATTAAAAAACGATCAGGTTTTGAGCCAACAATCTTTCTTTACAAGAGCAAAACTGTAGACACTGTACCTCATAGCACTTATGTTATGATATTAGAAAGAAATAGGACAATAAAAAGATTTTTAAAGCTGCTAGTTGTGCCTCCATGTATAGGCCTTTTGATGTCATTGTTTGGTTTATCTATAAAGCAATTTAACTTGGAGAGTGTAAATGTATATACACATTCATATTAAAATATCCACTTAAGAAAAGTGGTTGACAATGGCTTTATTGAAAAGAAAAGGAGGAGGAAACAGCAGTAGCGAAATTGTCCAGGGGTAAGATGTGTTTGTAGTTTAGACTGAATACTGAGCAAGCTGTTGCCAAGGTATCTCAGTCTGAGCAGGATTTTCTTAAGATGGCTTAGAGCCAAGCCGGCATGAGCACAGGACAGAAAAAGCTTAAATGGTTAAGTGTGGATATGCTCTGGCAGATCTTGTCTAATAAGCTTCCTTTAGGCATTTATATAATCCTCTTTTTAAAACCATCCAAGTCAAAGGCACCATCATATCTTATGACAGCAAGTCCCCATAAATTAATTATATGAATTTGAAAGTTTGGGATTGAATTGAACAGTGTTCTGATCACTGGTTTCATTGGCTGACTTCCACATTCCAGAATGAGGAAAGATGAAGTTCTCTATATCTACTTTCTCCACTTCATGCAAAATATTGTCACACAACCTAAAAAGATTTTCTTGTTGCCATTTTTTATTTATTGAATTTATTATTATTTATTCAGATTCCCATTTCCCCATTTTTCTACTCAAATAAAACATACAATATGATAAGGTTCTGTTTTTGTTTGTCAAGTCAGTTTCTAACTCCTGGCTACTGCCTGGACAAGTCCTTGCATTCCTCTTGGCAAGATTTCGGAAGGTTTGGTTTGCCATTGCCTCCTTTCTAAAGTTACAAGACAGTGACTGGACCAAGGTCACCCTGCTGATTTTTTGCCAAAGAGGGATTAGAACTCACTGTCTCCTGCTTATAGCCTGGAGCCTTAACCACTACATCAAACCGGCTCTCAATATTACAGAGTACTAGACAACAAGTGCCCCATTGAGTCATTTTAGAGAGAAATCCTTATCTAAACAGAAACAGAATGACCAAGAATAGGGAAAAAAGCAGTGGGAGCAGAAGTGACTTCCAACTTCTTGCCAGCTTCCCCGTTGAGTTTCCTTGTGGAAAACTGGCAGGGAGCAGCAGAATTTTTCCTTTCCTTTCCTTTCCTTTCCTTTCCTTCTTTCCTTTCCTTTCCTTTCCTTTCCTTTCCTTTCCTTTCCTTTCCCCTTTCCCCTTTCTCCTTTCCTCTTTCCCTCCAAACATTTTGATTTTGATTAAAAAAATGTTGACCTATAATGTATCTTTTACCTGGTTAAAGGTCAGGACAAGAGTTTGAATAGTCTAGCTTTTGCAAACTGCCTCAACGGTGATTTTTGCAATCTAGGGCCAAAAGTCAGAATGTTAGCCACATGGAGGTGAAAAAAGAAGATTCACAATTCTTCATATCCAACTGAAATGGTATTTGCTTCATTAGGTGTGTAAAACTATGCTGCTTTCTGGGCCACATCATTCTTGCAGATGGCTACCCATAATTCTGTCACATTTCAGTATTAGTCTCTTAATTTCTGAACTGATAACCATTATTAAGTAGTACAAACTCTAGGTATCTGAGGCTTCTGCTCAGGGCAGATACATATCATAAATCATAGTGGAAGATTTTTCACTGACCTTTATCACAATGATATCTTATAAGTCAGCCACTAAAAGATGTCACAGCAACAAGGAATGCATGGGTTTCCTGGCACTTAAAGCAGGAAGGAAATCAAACTACAAATGAAGATCACAAAAGGAACCTAAAATTCTAGGTGCCTTCCATTGCAACAAATGGCAGCTAAAAAATTGTAGATTCAAAAATCACACATTAAAACTAGAAAATTAAAAATGACATGAAATGAAACCTCAGTATGAAAGTCTTTTCTTGAATGTGGATTTTATGAGTTTTTTTTAAAAAAACAGACGCATATCTATGGAAGGGAAAAATAAACATATTATCTTGGAGAGGAAAAAAGATTTCAAGGAAGGTAGACCTGTATTTTCACTTAGATATCTGCCTTGTGCATTTCTCTTTGCACAAAAAATTGTAATCCATACTATCTCCCTCTCCTTCCCCTCTCATGGATTCTTGCTCTACCCACATGCACACACTTATTTTTCTTCTTTTTTATATAATCCCCATTTTGCTCCAGGGGAAAACAGAGAATTGAGAAGAAACAGTTAAGCCAGATTAAAATGGAGTGTAAAATTTCAGATTGCACTTCAAAAACTGAGAGCCACGATGGTGTAGTAGGTAAGGTTTTAGACTGGCAGGTTCTAGTCCTCTTCTGGCATCAAAGTTGAGTAGATGACTTTGGACTAGTTGCTCTTAGCACCAAATCTTACCAGGTTGTAAGTTGCAGGGAAAAACAGGGGGAGGGAGCACTACTGTTAACCTCTGAGAGCTTCTCAACAGGAGGAAAGAATTCAAACGAATGAACAAACTTCACCTGAAGCAGTTCATTCTTTCCTTTCAAAGATTGGTCATTTTTTTTTTTGAATTTGAATTTTATTATATTTATACCCTGCCCTTCTCCATATGTTTGGTTTATCTATAAAGCAATTTAACTTGGAGAGTGTAAATGTATATACACATTCATATTAAAATATCCACTTAAGAAAAGTGGTTGACAATGGCTTTATTGAAAAGAAAAGGAGGAGGAAACAGCAGTAGCGAAATTGTCCAGGGGTAAGATGTGTTTGTAGTTTAGACTGAATACTGAGCAAACTGTTGCCTCCATATGTGCCTGGATATCTGTGCCACTGTTATATGGTGCCTAAATGATACCCCAGTATTATTTTAAAGCTTTTTTAAAAATGTCCATATCTTGCTAGATTGCAAAATCTCATTAGGGTTTTCCCATGACATCTCGCAAGGTTTCAAGCAAGAATGTCGGGAATGTCATAGCTCTCAGGCAAGATCACAAACTTGGTAATGGAATCATGTGTGATTTTAGCCACTTTCATTAAAAAAAGAAAACTTGGCCTCTGCTATTGCACAGCGTGATAGAAATGGCTTTGGAAAATGTTTCCTGTCCCTGATGTATTTCATGCCTGCATTTGATTGATAGCCCAAAGTAAGGCCTTGGCTCCAGAGCCAATTTCTTAAACCATATTGGATAGAAGGTCTATCGCGATCACCTTACTTTATTCTATATACCCTATATTCTATATTCAGCTGGAACCTACTGGAATGAAATTAATCACATCCCAAATCTTCGTGTCCCAGATGCTTGGTTAATTGCTAGCATTAAGGAATGACCTACAGGAGGGCAGCTTTCTTTGATGGAGGGCCAATCTAGTCTAGCCAGCTTTTGAATACTTAGCCTGGTCTGTCCTCTGATTCTTTTATTAATATCCCAACCATTTAATATGCATTATTCCAAGTACTGACTTCTACTACCCTCACTTTCTGTGTGGCTGTTCTGTGCTTTCCTTTAACTTTGTTCACAGAGATTAAGCAAATGTTTTTGTTAGACACTAGGCAGAAAACTGCATTGCAGCAAACCTAATGCATATATATTTACAGTACACAGCAGGACGGTGAAGATAAGACAGGCTTATCTGTATTTGACTCCTAGCAAAAATTCTAGACAATACATGTGGCATTTTAATATAGTCCCTCCCTATAGTATTTATAATTGGAGACTGACAGAAGAAACAAACTCCTGGAGGGACACTGCAGATATTAAGGAGGTAACCTTAAATGTACACCCCCCTCCAGCAGTAGTACATAGCCATTGAACATGTATTTAAACTATCACATGGAAAGCTGCTGTCTATCTTATATTGGGGTGTCTACATCCCAAACTGTGAACTGGATCTGTGTGGGAATCTCCTACAGCTTCAGCTGCAAGAATTCACCATAAAAATGGAAGTGTGTGATTTCTCCATAGTGCAGCAGTCAGGCAAACAAGTTCAGATTTGACCTCCTAAGCTGATTTTGCTAATAGCTAGATCATTGTTCTCCTGGGACTAGCGGGAACAGAGAAAGAACCCAATTCATTCCCTACATGGTTTGTGGTTTGGCAGTCTCTGCTTGTTTCCAGTTTCCTTTTTCTGTAGCTAGAACGTCAGATCAGTTCCAAGCCATGCCTGCTAAAATCAGTTCTTCTTCAATTATTTTCCATTTAAATGGGAAAAATAAAGAAATTAAGATACGGTAAGTACACCTCCTCCAATTATCTGACTACTTTGGAGGAGATATTTTGAGAGAGAGGGAGAGAGAGCAGATGGGGAGGAACGGGCTCCAGCTCAACCCATCCAAGACCGAGTGGCTGTGGTTCTCGGCGCCTCGTTTCAGCCAATTTATTCCATCTTTGGCCATTGGGGGCGAAACACTGGCCCCGGTGGAAAGGGCACGCAACTTGGGCGTCCTCCTGGATACCTGGCTGTCGTTAAACGATCATATGACGGCCGTGGCCAGGGGGGCTTTTTATCAGATACGTCTGATACGCCAGTTGCGCCCTTTCCTGGATCGTGACGCCTTGCGCACACTCACTCAGGCCCTCGTCATCTCGCGCCTAGACTATTGCAACGCCCTCTACATGGGGTTCCCCTTGGGGAGCATCCGGAGGCTCCAGTTGATCCAGAATGCGGCTGCGCAGGGGATTTTTGGGGCTCCTAGGAGCACCCATGTGACACCTCTCCTGCGCGGGCTGCACTGGTTGCCTGTGGCCTTCCGGGTGCGCTTCAAGGTGCTGGTGACCATCTTTAGAGCGCTCCATGGCAGTGGACCAGGTTATCTGCAGGA
>NW_015388561.1:15056-35387 GCF_001527695.2 Protobothrops mucrosquamatus
AAATTCTAAAATTTTAAATTGGGTATAATTTTATATTATTATAGTGGGTTTTAGGACAGGACAAATAATTTAATTAGTTTTGAATATTTTTAAATATTATGGTATTGCTGTTTTATTAATGTGCCTGTTCACCGCCCTGAGTCCCGCAAGGGAGAAGGGCGGTATATAAATCAAATAAATAAATAAATAAATAAATAAAAATGTGTTTAGATGCTTATGGTAGTCTGTATAAATGCCCTGCACTCTCACTGCAGATGTGTTTTTTCATCCAGAGGTTGCTTCCCTGTACCAGTTCTTAGAATTAGCACATGTAGCAACAAATGGTCACACGGGCATTCCAGGAAGAGCTGTGGAAGGAGAGAATTTCTAAGAATTCCAGTCTGCAATGTTCACTCAAGGAATCTATACAGTTAAATAAAATAAATACAAAACTCCAAGGCCGCACTTTTTAACATCTTAAAAAGTAAGCAGATTTTTCTTTGTTCTTTTAGGAGGGAGATGAATGCTAGCTGCATTTTGCTTCTGGCAGCATTTGTCCTGCATGCAACCACTGAAAGCGAACGACTCAAATTTACTGCCAGCAGCATCCGTGGAAAAATCCTTTCACAGTTCCCTTAAATGCTTAGTGTTGCTCTGTTGTCCACTGAGGCATCTCACAGTGGAAATTGATACTTTATGGAATCTGGGTGAATATTTTTTTAGGCCTGCATGAAGTTCCACAGGCTTTCTAAATGCAGTCTTTGGCCTCTCTTAATTCAAATTATTGTGTCAAAGATGGCATTGTGCCAGTATTGTATTTCCCCTTCTTCTTCTTCTTTTTTTAAAAAGGACCTTGGAGCTTTCAGAATTTATTTCACAAATACAGGTTTATGGTCTGGAAAGTGCACTAGACCTGTTTTTTTCCCCTTCTGAAAAGTACAGAGCTGGGAAAAAGTGAGTTGGTTGCTGCTAGCTATTGTTACTGTGTGTTACTAGTTATCCAAATGAGTGTATTGCAGGTTTTTCATTGCTGCTGCTGTCAAAAGGGTTTTACATGGCTATCTGTCTCTTGTTTCTATTAGCTAGGTATTGTAGATGCCATTTTGCCAACACCAACATTATTTTGGCTATTACCAGGTACTGCTAGTTTCAGCCACTTTTGACCATTTGGGAGTCGGGGTGGAAATGGAACAAACACTTCATAGAAATTGCAATGTGCCATATGGTGAATTGGGTAGGAACACCTCCAAGGGCTTTCACAGATTTTCCATGATGCCAAGAATCTATCATTTGGGCTATTTTTGAACATACTCTTTTATACTCTTCTGAAATGCAATTATGTGTCCCAAAGTAGTCCAACTGATGGTTATCCAGGTGGAGAAGACATGCAGGATGATCTTGGAGGGAGCTTCTCTCTGGACCCCAGAGATGTTCCTTCTGTTTCTCCTAACATTCCTTCCCTGCCCACTTGTCAGTGGGAGTATATTCTAGCACAAATTTACCATTGTTCTAGAAGAGCAAACCTGAGTTCAGAAACAGCCCAAGAGAGATGTCATCAATCTAAGCTCTCTACACACCAACAACCTGTCAACTCAAGGTCCAAAATATTCTAAGAGATAGATTGCCAAATCAAGCAACTTCGACTGGTGATCTGCAGACTGGTGATCTGCAACAAGACAACCTGAAAAATGGCAAAAACCCTTCATTCCAGGCAATTGATGGTTGTTTTTCTCACCTGTAGTTGATACTTGGTTGGAATCAAAATGAAATAGGGAGGGCTACTAGATGTTGCTCTTCAATGGTCTGACACACAATTTGTAAAGAGGGGGTCTATGGTGAGTCTCATTACTGATGCAGTTTAGAGGGTGGTCACCTTTTTCTGCCTACTCAGGGACCAGAAACCTGCTTTCAAGGATATCTATGCTAGAGAGAAACATACATAGATGTGGACAAGCATCTATTCCATTATACCAAATGACGTTATGTTTAGTTCAAGCATGACTTTATTTTACTTTATTTAGCTCTGAGCTCCACGAAACCTCCCCTCCGAAAGGGTGTTAGGGATGGTGATAACATGCAAAGTATTAAACAACTCATTTTAATTGAGGGTAAAAAAAGGTCTCCCATTAGCTCCAATTGAATAGATTTGTTATGAGATCTTCTAATGACTGAATGAAACAAGATTTAAGAAAAGAGACACCAATTTGGAAGAACCTTTGTGGGACACATCTGACGTGCAGGTTTGTCTCATTCCTGCAACAGAGGAAAATTTTTGAGCACTAGGAAAAAATGCTCTTATTTCTCATCATAGTTAAGGCAGATGAAAATAACCCCAGAGTTCAGAGATTAATGAAGTGTTTATAGAAACAGATGTGTATTACACCCACAGGATCAGAAAGATATTATCTAATTTTGTTAAAGCTTCTAAGAAGCTCTTGGCATAGATAAAATTCTCTTAATCTGAAGTTTTCTGCCTCCCGTATAACAAAAGCAAGCAGGCATAAATATAGCAACAATGAATAGATGACAGACTCACTCATTCATTTTTGAATTATTTTATTTTATTTTTGCAGCATGATATATCTGAAGAAAGGATTCCTGGAATGAGACGTGCGAAGTTTGGTGATTGGAAAACTCATGCTGTAGTACAAATAAAAAAAAATTAATACACCATAATCTGCAAAGATGTTCTAATTTAGACAAAGAACTAAGCCATAGTACTGTTGTTGAGGACTTAATGCTAACTGAGAAAAAGAAGATAAAGCCTGCCCAGTGAGTTTTTAAACCACAGCAAACTGAATGATGAGATAACAGTAACAAATTCATGATTAATCCTTGCAATTGATATTCATTATTTAGCAAAAAAAAAATCTATGATGAATTCACATCAAAGAGTAGTCTAGACTCTGTTTAACCATACTAGCCATTCAGGTTGTATATGACAGTAGATTGCCATTGTCTGTTCACATCAAATTATTTCTGGTACAATCAACTACATTGTTCAATTATTATTTCATTGCTCCTTACCTGGCAAAGGACTTACCTTAATCATTGTGCAAAATAAATATGATGGTTAGACTGCATCCTTGTCTTACACATACCTGAAATGACACAAAAATCTTTTTCTTTTGATATAGTAGAAAGCTGCCTTATTCCAAGTCAGACTGTAGATCCATCCAGGCTGATATTGTTAATAATGACTAGCAATGGCTCTTCAGAGTTTCAGACTGACATCCTTCATAGCCTGACCTGGACATTTTACAGCCCCAGACCACATCTGGCCCTTTGGCTATCCCTGTTTGGCCTTTGTAAAAAGTCAACTCGAAATTAGAAATTAAATGTAAATAAGCGTATGCCATGTACAGAATGCACCTTCATTGCGTTACTTTTGAAGGTGACTATTTTTTCCCCCCAAGTTACATGCATGCCTACATACATTCATAGTATTGGTTCAACCCTGCGCAACCATCCCAGTTTCTCATATGGCCCCTTGGGAAAATTAATTGCCCACTCCTGTTCTTAGCACTACTTGGAGACCTTGTCCAAAGTAAATACTATGAGCCTTCCTATGTTTCAGTGAATCATATTGCAGTATTCTATCAGGACCATCTTGGTAACACATCAGTTCTTAGATGGTTCCCCCCCCCCAAATGGAGAAAAGATCCAGGTAGATTCTAGATTTGGGAACATTACATTTACTTTCCTGCCTAAGCAGGGGGTTGGACTAGAAGACCTCCAAGGTCCCTTCCAACTCTGTTATTCTATTCTACTTGTAAAAGAAGGCAATACAAATAATTTTAGATGGGAAAAATTATCTCAGTGACTGCAATTTAGGTAGATGCAGCATTTTAAAAAAATGGATCTTCGTGGTACAAACTCCTCCATTCAGATAGGCTGATTCTTGTAATTTTTCTCTGCTGTTCAATAGGCCTTCATTTTGTAGGAGGGAGAAGAGGATAATAGCAGAGGGAAATGATCTTTCTCAACCCCCATTTCCCAGCAGAAACCAATGCACCAAACATCACATGAATCTTGGTTTGTTCTGTTTTAAATCATTATCTGCTATATCTGTTTTCCTTGAAAAAGACGTAGGTAGCAGATAGGATGCAGATAGCAGTCAAACCTCTGATTTAGCATGGGATTTGCACTGAGATGATCTTCGTTAGGGATTTGCCACTTTGGTGCTACTTCCACAGCTGTTGGGCATGCTGGCCTTTGTCTCTGCTTTCACTTGTTCCAAAGGATGGTTCTTGTCCTTGGCATAAGCAAAATGCAGGTCAGGGGTGATTTCATTCCTGTTTGCAGTAGAATGTCACCAAGGCTGTGTCTACCTTAGTCCCAGTGGGTTTTTTTTGTCATAGAATACACCGGAACAGAGTTCCGGCACCTTTTTTCGATGGATTTTTCCAAGTTTTAAAAGTAACTTTTGAAAATTGGATGTTTAGTCCACGTGGACTTGAATCTCCCTGTCGAGTGTAGCAGATCGCGGCGAAATCATTAAAACGGTGCATGCGGGCTGCTTGTGTGTTGAGTTTGATGCATGCGTACTTTGTCCGTGCTGGTTGTGATGGCGCTGCTTGGCTTGTGGCACTGCTCAGCTTGTGATTAGTTTATGGTCACACGCTGAGTGTTTACTGCGGGCAGCAACCATTATGTTTCGTTACACAACTAAGATGTGTGTGTGTGTGTTCAGTAATTGACTACGTGCGAAAGGTAAATAATTTCTTATTTTAAAAAATCTTTGGTGAATTGAAAATCTTTTAAAAATTTTTAGTGTAAAAGTGTGACCCCAAATTTAAAAATGAAAAAAAAAATACTTCTCAACCACTGCTCCTGCTAAGAACTGAATATATATTTTTTTAAATAAAAGATTAACAAGATGTGAGATCCGGCACCATTTTTCTTACAAAAAAGCACTGCTTAGTCCTATCCACAACATCAAATGTGGGTTATGGAAAGTTAGTCCTTTGCTTTGGGCCTGCTTGCCACCTTCCAAGATGAATTGCTTCCAATGTAATGGCAAAATTATCCTGAATTTTGTAAAAAAAATCTACTTGATAGTCATGACAAACCCCTAAACTTTAAGAGTGGTCTTTTCAGACAGAATCTCACACCTATCTGTTTAATCATAGATAAGGACACTAAATCAATCTGGAGGTCTCACTCAAGGCACAACTGACACATTATCCTACTTTGGTTACATGATGCAAAGATCCAGCACTCTAATGCTTGGAAAAGTGGAAGGAAAGGAAAGAAGAGGATGAGCAGCAGCAAGGTGGGTGGACTCAGTTACAGAGGTGATGAATATGCCATCGGGAGACTTGAAAGAACAAGTTTGGAGTAGACCATCCGTGGAGAAGATCTATCTATGTGGTTACTAAGAGTTGAAAACAACTTCGGGACATGTAATCATTGATAGTACTTATTCAGCAATTGCCTTTCTGCCCAGCAAGGGTAGGCATTCTGTGCATTCTCAGTAGGTTGAGTACCTATTGCCTCCACTCCCATTCTTTCTTCCTTCCCACTAGACCAGGGGTAGGCAACCTTGGCTCTTTTATGACTCATGGACTTCAACTCCCAGAATTCCTGAGCCAGCCATGCTGGCTCAGGAATTCTGGGAGTTGAAGTCCATGAGTTATAAAAGAGCCAAGGTTACCTACCCCTGCACTAGACTTTGCTGGTTTTCAGGACAAATAAAGAAGCACTTGCAAGGGTTTGGGGCTCAGGCTGAATCCAGACCTGATTTGCCTCCTAAAAACAGAGTTATGTTTACACCAGGCAACTATTGGAACAATTAATCATAGATATTAATGTTTGTCAACTCTCCTGATTAATTGCTTATGACATTCTTAATTTTAATCCCTTCCTCTCAAGTGTGAACAGCTGCCAAGGTTTATCTTTTATGCAGTTTGCGATACTACCACCTCCTTATTTACATCAAATTAAATTCCTCTGTGGTTCAATAATTTTTCCCCCAGACTGTGGTTAGAGTTAACCCATGAATGTGTTACAAACATCCCTTTAACCTAGTGCTTCTATCTCATGTTCCGATCCCCTGCATCATTTCCTGGTTGAACAATCCATAGTTTGCCTTTCAAGCCAGTGCTGGAAATGATGGTTTGAAGTATAAAAGAGAGTCATTGAAAAATGGTGGAGGAAATTATAATAGAATAATATAATATGGTCTGAATGTAATACTAATCAGAAAGTGGCTTTCTGTTTTTAGCTTAGCAAGAAGAAACATATTATGGCAGGCATGTCAAACTGCTGGCCTGTGGGCCAGATGTGTCACGCTGAAACCGCGCCCACCCCATTGCTGGCAATGGGGAAAAAGTCACGATACGTCACGCAACGTCACGTGACATCGCGAGTTTGACATGCCTGTATTATGGCATCATGTATGTATCAGGGCATTACAGCTTGTTCAGTGAACACATTTTTTCAAATAGTGGTCTGGAATTATGTATGAATACAGTTCATGTAATTTTATATAAATCTAATCAGAAAAAAAACCCACTGAGTTCAATTAATTGTATGCTTAAATAGTAAATTGAAGACTGAACTTTAAGATCTCCTCAAATACAATGTTCTTCAGCAGATTTGCACATTCAGTAACTTACATTTTTCAGTATCATTCAATGGACTTAACGTTAAGTACTTACTTGGGATATTACATTATAGTTAAATTAAATAATATTCAAATGTGTGCAGATATGACCTGAGACTTTGTGTCTACAATGGCTGTTTTAAAAAATGATTTCCCTGAGGTGTTTTCCCCATACGAATGGATATTGTCTATATTTAAAAAAAGGTAAAGAAGTCCCTGTGGATTTTACTCCGCTAGTTGCTGCTGACTATAGAAGGCGGTGCTTATCTCCATTTCAAGGCCATTGAGCCAGCATTGTCTGAAGACATTTCCACGCTCATGTGGCCAGCATGATGTCACGGAGCTCTTGTTACCTTTCCACTGAAGTGGTGCCTATTTATCTACTTGCATTTGCATGATTTCAAACTGCTAGGAGCTGGGACAAGGACGGGAGCTCACCTCGTTGTGTGGCACTTGGGTCTTTAACCTGGGCTGCCTGCTTTCTACCGGACAAACCCAATCTCTTAACCGCTGAGCCACCGTACCCCCCATTGTCTGTATTGCAATATCTAATATATTACACAGCTCATTTCTCCCTTTTTTGCTATATACGAATGTCAAATCTAAATAGTGTAGAGCACAACATTCAGCATAAAATAAAAGCAATTTGGAAAAATGTCAGTGAACAACTTTCATTTTCATTGTTTTGCTTTATTAATGAAAATTGTTGAGGAAATGCTTGCAATAAGCTTATATAATTTCTGATGTTCCTTCTGCAGTCTACATATACTGCTCTTGAATTTGCTGGAAACAGATCATTCCCAAGTGAATTGACCTGAATATGATTTTTATATAATGCGATATATGAATTTGGGATTCACTGTACCATCTTTTTGACAATTATGTAATCCCCAATTTCTTTATGTAATCCCCAATTTCTCATATGTTTGTAACCAATTTACATTTGTTTCCAGGCCCAGCAAATTATTTTTCCACTCTTATCATATCAGGGCAGGGATGAGCTAAGGATCATCTGAATCATATTCTAGGAATCTGGTGCAGAGATGTACAGATTCTCTCAGAGCTGGACTGTGACTTGCTCAGTTTTCTCAAGGGGGTAGAAGCAAATCCTGATGAAGGCCACCTGGGCTGTGTGTGTGTGTGTGTGTGTGTGAACATGTGACTGTATCCATGTGAGACTATTTGATTGCTGAGAAAAGGGGTGGTGTCACTTCCTTGAAGGAAGCAGTGATACATTCCCTCCCTGAGTAATCTTTGCCAGATCCAACAGTCCTAAATAATTTTTATCCATTGTGCAATCTTTCTGGTTCTGCTTGTTTTTTCAGCAGCTTTCATTACTATTGGCCATGTTATCCTTCTGGGCCATCCATAAGGGTGAGGAATGGGAGTGCAAGGCAAGATTCTGGTCTTCCTCCTCTCTTTGTGATTGGATCCAGTTTATAAGACTTAAATGGTCACCTATTTTAAAAGACAAGTTTTGAGTGGATCACAATAGTGGGATAAAATTATACCACCATACAAAAATAACAAAAATAAAAGGCAATAAAAGCAATAGCAAAAACCTGGTACCTCAACCAATATTTTGTGAGGCAACTAATACCAGCATGTTTGGGCCCGATCTAACCCTATCCCAGTGCCTGGGGGAAGACCTAGCTCTTTAGAGTCTTCTAGAAGATTAAGAGGGTGGAGATTTGATGGATCTCAAGAGGAAGAATGTTGTATCTCAAGGGTTGGGGCTGTTATGGAAAAGGCATCTTTTCTAGATCCACTAGATCACAGGTGTCAAACTCGCCGCGTCATGTGACATGTTGTGACTTTTTTTGCATTGCTGGAGTTGGGGTGGGTGTGGACTCCACATGATGTAACCGGATCATGGGCCGGCAGTTTGACATCCCTGCATTAGATGGTATAATTTAAGGAAAAGGACCTGGAGTGTGCCACACTATCCAAACTGGTAGAATGGGCAGATAGCCTCAGGGACAGATGGTCTCACAAATAATTAGGGGTTTAGAAGTGATAACCAGCACATTTAAAAAAACCTGAAAGCCAATGCAGCTCACACAACAAAGTGCAACATGGGCAAACCTACAGATATCCAAATCAGCTCATCTCGCTGCATTCTGAAATAGCTATAATTTTTGGATGATCCTTAAGAGTATCAGGGTTGGCACTGGGAAGAGATCAATCTAGAGACATGTGGGGTGCCTTAAGGCTGTCACCCCTCAAGTTTATGTCTCCATACTGCCACTGAGTGAGGTCATCTATTAATTTAGACTCAAATATCACCAATACTCCAGGCCAGGAAGGTGATGCAGCTCAGATTTTGTCCTAGGATCTGGAGGCTGTGTTGTTATGGTTGAAGAAGAACAGACTCAAGCCTGACAAGACCAAGTATCTGTGAGTATTTGGAACATCAGGATCTGGAGAGGTTCCATATTTGAGAGTCTTCTTGGACTCACAGTTCCTACTTGAGGAGCGGATGATAGCTGTGGCCGGGAAGGCTTTAGCACAAATTCCTCTAATGTGCCTATTGCATGCCACCCAAAGTTTGTAATGCAAGTGAGCAGTCTGTAATCTTAATATTGCATAAAAAGGAATAAATATATTCTTAAATTTTAATTTATTTAATCCTTTTAAATGGAGCATCTGAAAAGTTTCTTAGTATAAACAAAAACAAATGATCAAGATCATCTATGATTGTCCCTTGCATTTTGCTTGTGATATATCCCATCCCTTGTTTGTGCATTCACACAATTTTAAAAATATTTAATTATAGAAATATTTAGGAGAGACACAGCAAAGAAATAGTTCATGTTTGATTTGCTTACTGTATATATTCAGTGTTGTGCTATTGACCATAATTTTGGTCAATAAAACATTAACACAGCACACTTTAAAATTTATATTGGGAAATGTTTTCAAGCATATGTACTCCTCTATTATAAAATTACACTTGTGCTTTCCAAGCTGTTCTGAAATTCCTTAAAATACTTTGCTGGGGAAGGAATCCCAAGCACGGGCATCTATAGAGGGGGAGGGGCAAAATAAAAGGCAAATCACACCACACAATTGCTGCAAATGATTTGCACCAGAGATTAAATTATTTGATGTTTGTTGTAGATTGTTGTAGATCGTGCTGAACCCATTTTGCTTTTTGAATGTTTTTAAACATGCATATTATTTATTCAGTTTCTATAGTTGTGCATGCATTATATGCCTGGAATTATTTTTCAGCACATCAATGATCTTCGGGCTCCCCCCTCAACCCAGCCTATATTTTTTAATGAAACCTTGGACAACTTTGGGATAATCTTTTCTAAGATTTGAGAATATCTTTAATGAAATAATTTACTGGAGACATTTGCAGGCCATTTCTCAGAAACTCCAGTGGTTTCTGCCCATCCCACTAAATCTCCATCTTGATTATTCCAATATTTGATTTATTACCAGCAGCAGTATGCACTTCAGAATTGTTTGGGCTTAGTAACCTTGGTTAAAAAGGAAAACTGAACCCCCTTAAAAAAAAAAGCTTATATCTAGAGAAGGAAGATTTCTTCTTCTTGCCCAACTAGGTTTCAGCTGTGAGGAGCATCTCCACATTTAAAAATAGGTGATGGCAGCATTATTACCTGCCTGAGTAGGATTCTTTCAGCTGGGGGAATACTCTCACCCAGGACTTGCTTATGTATGCATTCATTACTGCAAACTGCTGCAGAAACACATATGAACTTTACCTTCAGTATATCTTTTATGACCAATAGAGCCTTCCACTTCTTATTGTCTTCCTTTTTAGGACTGCTCTGCTGCTCTGCATGGGAATCAAGCCTGCAGAGTTTAACAGCTTTATGAAAAGAAAAAAAAAAGTCTTAGAGCACAAAATTGGCCTTACATAAGGGTAGGCATTAGGCTAATGAAGGAGACTCTCAAAAGAAAGAAACATCAGCAAAAGGCAACCTAAATGATTTTAAAAATCACAGCCTAAAACACAACAAAAATTTAAAAAGGTTCAAATCCTCAATGCCGTTTTCACTTTGCAACTTTGTAATAGTCTGAGATCAGGAATATAATTATCCAGACATAAAATGCACAGAGTGTAAGTAGAGAATTTGAAGGCAGTTTACAAATAAACGAATCCCCGATAATTTCTTCGTGGCTTTATTAGTATGCAAAATGTAGTTGCCTTGTAAGACCAGTATCCCCCAAAATGTAAGGAACGTCCAAAACAGGAAAAAGGTAATAAAACAGGCAATATTGTTTGAGTACAGATTCATCTTGTGAAAATATGCAATAAAGAAAAACATGAAAATACAATAAAGAAAAACAGTCTTTACAGAGGTTTCAAAGCCACAAGATTAAATACCTTCATTACAAAGAGCGTTGGTAAATCTACTTACTATATAACACAGCAGGTGGGATGAGTATTTTACCATACCTTGGAAAATACTTTATTTAAGGACAATTAAAGAAGGAAAGGAGTAGCCTGATTCCCAGTGAGGTTTCTCCGTCAGGATTTTAACTTTTTAGATATTATGCCTAGGTCACACTGATGTTCTTCCCCTTACAACAGGTTGTCTGGCTTTCATGGCAGGAGTAGAACTCACAGTCTCCTGGTTTTTAACCTGATGCCTTCTTAGCCACTAGACAGAAAGCCTTCATCCAGCTAGATTTAAAATAATTAGCAAGCATTATGAGAATCAGCCCCATTGGGAGAAGTTTTAACTTTAATTATTAACTATACAAAAATCTACCATTAGCCCTAGTAACCCAATTTCCAAGTTATTCAAAGTGTATTAGGAACATATCTAGGAGCTTGAAAGGGGTGGTCAAAAATTTAGATTCTATTAACAGAATAACAGAGTTGGAAGGGTCTTTGGGAGTCTTCTAGTCCAATGCTCTACTCAAGATCCTATACCATTTCAGGCAAATGGCTGTCCAATCTCTTCTTAAAAATCTCCAGTGATGGAGCACCCACAACTTCTGGAGGCAAGATGTTCCACTGATTAATTGTTCTCACTGTCAGGAAATTTCCCCTTAGTTCTAGGTTGCTTCTCTCCTTGATTAGTTTCCATCAATTGCTTCTTATTCTTCCTTTAGGTGCTTTGGAGAATAGATTGACCTCCATCTTCTTTATGGCAGCCCCTCAAATATTGGATATACTAGATATACCAGGTCCGGCAACTGTTCTTCATATAATTTAGCCTCCAGCCCCCTAACAATCTTTGTTGCTCTTCTCTTCACTCTCTCCTCTCACACAAAACTAAAGTATGGCCCTATGGGCTCTCTATAAAGTTGAGTCAGTGCTTGGTAAACAACATTATAGTTGTTAGAACAATGCTACTTCTTTTTGAGTGAGGAAAAAATGGAATAGCTGCTACACTCATGTGGAGCAACAAATTCATCTGTTGAACCTCAGATTTCTTTCTTCCTCAGACATGAAATACCACACCTAAAGAGTTAAAACACTTGACCCATTTGACTGTTCCATTTGTAAACCTGGTACTATCAGTACTCCATTTATACATAGTTCATCTTTTAGCTAAGACTAAAATGTTTGTTTTCTCTGTCAGAAATGGTAGATATTGCTTAATGGCACTTAAGGCTTTTCCAGGGCATCTGTAGGCTGGTACAGCCAGTCTTATAAGCATCCAGTAAAATTGGCATATGCTTCCCAACTAGTTTAGAGGCTTCAAGACATTAAACTAGTGAGTGAATATAAAAATAAAATTATATGTATTTATAAAAATAAAACAAACAAATGAGGATACTAATATATGACTCAATTTAACACTTCTCTGTGCTGTGGATTAGAAACTGACATTGTAGATTCTATCTTTCAGGTTTCAGTTCTCATATAATTTATATAGGAATAAGAGCAAACATCTATTGCTTGACAAGACCTTAAATCAGTGGTTCTCAACCTTTTTAATACCGTGACCCCAACCGGTCGTAAGTCGAGGACTAAACCGGTCGTAAGTCGAGGACTAAACAGGTCATAAGTCGAGGACTAAACCAGTAGTAAGTCGAGGACTACCCAACTGGTCGTAAGTCGAGGACTTTCCCTGCCTGGGAGCACCGCGCATGCATGGTTCCACCCCCTGCGCCGGCCGAGGCATAGCTGGCAAGCAGCAGAGACGGAGCAGGCTGACCACCAGCTGGCCCAGCCCAAGGGAGGTAAGGCACCCGCTGGAAAAGGGGGGAAAATGGCGGACAAAAAAATGGCGGACAAAAAAATGGCGGACAGCCTTGCTTGGCGACCCCCATGAAATGGTCGATCGACCCCAAATGGGGTCCCGACCCACAGGTTGAGAACCACTGCCTTAAATGTTTCCTATAAGTTTTCTCTTGAAATGGAATCAAAAATCAACAAAGGCCAAGTGATCTTGGATCTGATGGGATACTTTTTGGCCAGTTGCTATAATATTTTTCTCTGATCAAGCCTACAAACAGATTGTTCTTTCTCTAAGATATTTTTCTGATCCAGCCAATCCTGAAATTTCAATTTGAATATCTAGCATATGCTTATTATATTGAAAAGACTCATAGATCTATAATTACTAAGATGAGAGCTGTTGTCTATTTCTTCTGTCTCAACAGAATGTTGGAAAGAAACTACAGTATATCTGTCTCAGAACCTGATCCATTTGTCTTTCTGTCTGCCAACAGAACAGAATCCAATCAAATTTGTGGTTAACTCTGAAACTGGGCTGGATGTAGCCAGGGACTGTGAAGAAAAATGCTCCACTACACACACACACACACACACACAGAGAGAGAAACACAAATCCACCAACATTTCCTTGTAAAACAGGCAATTAACCAACAGCTTAGAATGATGTGAACTGCTCCATTTCCAAAACCATGCTCTGCAGGTTGTCCCTATTCTGTGAATGGGAATAATAAATGATATATTTTGATTTTTAAATTTTATTCTGCTTTTATTACTTTATAATTAATTACTTTACAAGTAATTCAAGGCAGCAAACATACTCATAGTAATACTCCCCACAGTTTAGAAGTTCCAAGGGCTCCCCCCTCCGCCCCATTTTGCGTGTTTGGTAACTCACCTGCATTTATGACTATTTTATAGGAGGAATGGCAGAGTTAAAAGAGGAATCAGCCTTAGAGTCCCTATGTAGCTGCAAACAGACTAAGTCCAACCTCTCTTGAATTTCATGGATCCTTCTTTAACTCCAAGCAGGTGCATAGGCTACTTAGGAATAGATCAGTTTAATTGACCTTCATGTGTGGACATTTTTGTGCCTGACATATTTGCAACATTTGGTGGTCCCATAACCACGATTTATGATGTTCTTTGCTGGAAATTGTTGTTTAGCAACTTCCAGCAAAAAAAAAAAAAGCCAAATTATTTATAAAGCAAAGGATACAATGGGATTGTTTAACTACTGCAGCATTGGCTTAACAACTACTGCAAAAAAGTCATAAAATTGGTCACATTCACATGGTGACCCTCTTAATAACCACCACAATTTATGACCATCATTCTGGGCTTAATTACAGCCATACATCAAGGACCCCCTTTAGGCTTTGCTAAGAATTTAGGAAATTGAATATCTCGTATGTAAAAGGTCTCAAGAGCCTTAAAAAGTCTTCATTAGTCAATGATCTGCTGAAAAAATGTATCTTCAGATCTGAAGCATATAATCTGCCTTACTGCACTCTTGCTTAGCTTGACAGCTGGAATAATTAAATATAAAGGCACAGAATGCAAAAGATAATACTGGTTGCTAAGGGATTCTGCTGACTTTGGGAGAGAGGGAGAAACCCAAGATCCTCAAGTGATTTTGATCCTACAGATACCACTGAATTACAAGTCCCAGAAGCCTCGGTTTATCCATGGAGAGAAATGTTGGAAGCTGTAATTCAGCAACATCTGAAGAGAGTACTGCTGCTTTTGATTTAATTTTTAATTAATTAAACTTATTTAAGCTTTAAAAAATAATTCTTAAGAAATAAAAGAGCTGAGCCACAGACTTAGCAGGGAGAAGAGAATTGCAGGTACATAACTAGCAAGGTTTATCTTAGTTTATTTTTTATAATATTTTATTAATTTTCCAATTTTACATTTAAGTATTTAAAAAGCAACGTGGTGGCTGGGTTAATCAATAGTTCGATAACAAAATCTTTAGTACAAATCTCAAGTTGCAACATCAAATATTTCCTCTCTTTTCCCCTTAACATTTACTGTTTTGTATTTAAGCTAATACAGTTCTTATTATATCAACTCAGTAAAAACATCATTATTACATTTATCAATAAATTTTAGCTTATACATATCTTAATTATTTTTTACATTCAATCTTCATAAACAATCCATATCCTGCTATTAATTTTTTCCAAATTTTTAGTTTTCCATTAATATTCCAATTTAACCTTTGATATTTATAATTTTCAGGCTTTAGGTAACCAAGATTTCTCTTATCTCAATTCATAACAGAATCTAATATCCAAAATACACATTTTATCTATTTGAATATAATCTTGTTCTATTTCCTAAAAGTTATCTATTTCCCACCATATTAAATCATCTACTTAATAATACAATATCCCCTTTAATAAATCAAAACCATTATATATATTGCCTGGGTTAATCAATAAATCAAACTTATTCATAATAATTAATTAATTTTCTTTCTTTTAGGTCTAATTTTAAAATATTAAAGAGATAAAATCTTTATTTTCAACTAATTTCCAAATATTTTAAATCTAATGACCCTTATTTCAACTTCTCCCTTTAATCCTCTAATTAATAATATGAAATCCCCTCTAATAAACCAAAACCCCAATTTTCTTCAGCCTTATTCTGGCTTTCTTCCTTTGCCAACTATCCTTCCATATCAGTGCTTTTAGATCATTAAATAGATCTCCCTCTATTATTATATATGTTATTTGAAATAAAGGAGACTATTTAATTGCCCATTTATATTCATTAAGTTGTCTCCTTAATATTCCAATTCCCCATGATTGCCCTGATATGTTTATCTTCCATTCAATCTGTCCTTCTTCTTTCTCAAATTTCTTCTGATTTATAAAGAAAGTCTTTTCCATTTTCAGTGTTGTCACTCCCTTTTCTGGATTTTCCATTAACTGTATTTGTTGGTCAGTTGAATCCTCTGTCTTAATATTTGGTTGTTCCACTTCTGTTATCTTCTGCGTTGTTAGTTCTTTGGTTGTAGTCAAAGTTTGGGTTGGTGTATCTAAACTGGCGTCTTGATCTTTTATGTTAGGTCTTATTTATCACAAGCTAAAAGAATAGGTTCATGTATTGCTTTCAACATAGAAAGGATCTTTTCCTGGTCTTCATCCATTTCTTTCACATGTTTATAAATAGTCTTTATAGTAGAAGTCGTTTGTCAAGCAAGATTTTATAATTCAAGGTATTTCATCATCTCATATAGTAACCAATATTCCTCAAATAAAGAGATAGGAAGGCAATTCCCCGCATATAACTCTGAAAGTCAGTAAGGGTTTACATTCACAGTTCATGTAGGCCAGTTATGCCGCCCAGCTGTTCTCTTACACCTGAGTTTCTCACAGGTGGTGCCAAGGTCAGAAAAATCTTATCTATAGTCTGGGCTTCGAGCCAAGTCTCTTTTAGGAAATAACAACTTGTAATACCAAACTTCGCCACAAGATGTCATTGATACCGTTTAAGGTTTTTTAAGTCCAAAATTTTTATAATCCTTTTTCCAATTTTATTTCTTTTTTGTAGATAAAAACAAAAGTCTCCAATAAAAATAGGAAAATGTTTGGTCCCCAAGTTTCAGAAACATATAAATCCAATTAGATTAAAGTTATTCTTTTAGTGCTTTAATTCCCCTGGGTAGTCAGTTGCTGCTATTCTTAGAGGGTGGAATAGAGAGTCCCTTCCCTCCTCACAGGAGGAAAGATACTTCAGACAACTTTTACAGGAAAAGAAAATACTTAGGGTAAAGAGAAGATCGGATCTCACCAAGTTTCATCCACGTTGCTTTTGAAGTGCTTGGTGGTAAGTTTGACTTCGGCTGTCTGCAGCCTAGTGATGGCTATATTACTATGGCCGGTCTTTCCTCCGCTGGTTTGGAGGGCTGCCCCGGATTGAGCGGAAGGGCTGCCATCCTTCTGTGATTAAGTGGGGGTCCCCTCCTTGCTTGTCACCCCTACAGGGAAACTTTCAACCCTTTCCAGGGTCCCCCAGTAGAGCAAAACCAAACACGGAAGATGGAACTCGCCTTCCAGCATCTGCGGTGGCCACGATGGCAAACCGGAAGTCAAGTTTATCTTGGTTTATTGAAGCCCTTTTAAATGTAAACCTGTGCAAACCTGAAGCTGTGGGGAACATCAGAAATCATGGTTCACATAGGTGCATCACAATGATCTTCTGTGAACAACTGCAGCTGAAAACAATGGTTTCTCAAAATAGCTTACAAAAGTGGCTAAAAGTCATTTAAATGATATGGATGGCCATACAAATTGAATCAATAAACAAACAGGATCCAATGCCCCACTGAACTGGATCAGATATTTTTTTCTTGGAAAGGATTGTGGCCTTAAGAGTATTCTTAAATCTCTTACATCAAGGCCACTAATGTACCATTATGTCTGGGGAATAGTCATACTATCTAGTATATTGTTATTGCATCTAGTATATTGTATACTAGATGCAATTATGTCTGGGGAATAGTATACTATACTATCTAGTATATTATGTCTGGGGAATAGTATACTATCTAGTATATTGTTATTGCATCTAGTATATTGTTATTGCCTTCTCGGTGGGAGCTCCCACCCTCTGGAACGAACTACCCCCAGAGATCCGGGTGATCCCGGATCTCCCTTCCTTCCGCCGTGCCCTTAAGACATGGCTCTTCCAACAAGCGGGACTGGCCTAGGGGGAATTTTTAGTGGGGTTTTAAGAATAATTTTAAATTGACACAGGCCACATCAAATATTTCATTTTAATTAGGTTTTAAAGTGGGTATTTTTATCTCTGTATTTGTTTTACCAGGCTGTCAGCCGCCCTGAGTCCGTAAGGAGAAGGGCGGGATAAAAATCCAAACAAATAAATAAATAAATAAAAATAAAATAAAACAGCATCTCCCTAGAGATTCTTTTGAGTAACACAGTCATTTTCTTCATCTCACTGGAAAATGTCAGTATTATATTAGGAGGCTAATTATTAATCCCTGTTCTTCTTATACATCTGTCTTCTGACCACTGAATACCTCATGCGATCCTTTAATTTAATTTACAACTCACGGACCCATAATTACTTTACCAACTTAGACATAGTCATATTTTGCCTTCTGAATATTTTTTGCTGAATCATCTAGAACAGTGTTTCTCAACCTCAGCAACTTTAAGAGGTATGGACTTCAACACCCAAAATTCCCCAGCCAGCCATGCTATCTGGAGAATTTAGGGAATTGAAGTCCACATGTCTTAAAGTTGCTGAGGTTAAGAAACCCTGAATTCTAGAATGGCAGAATGGCTGGGTGTGCCACTTAAATACTGTATGTCAGATAAAGTCCTAGTCAGAAATAAACCCTTTGGAGAATGACTAACTTTGGATCCAGAGGATGAGCAAATGCAATCTGTCAGATGAAGTTGCTAGATGTATCCTGCCATCATGATTCCCCCCAGAGACTTTCAGAATCTGAATCTCTGGATTCTGAAGAGTTCTGAATCTCTTTTCTTCTAATTGCATCTTATGTGAACCTACTTTTGAAAATTGTTTTTGCTTCCCTAAAGGCCTGACCCAACAGGCAGGTGTTTGCAGGAAGCTCTCACATATTGAAATAACTTTTGGCATCATCTTTTAACATTACTTTTAGAATGAAAATAATCCACCCGATCATTTCAATCGTGAAGGCCTCATTTGATGAAACTCTGTGCAATCGTCCTTCTGATTTTATGTAATAAAGTCATAAAAGAGACTGTTCCTCTACTTTTGGAATAACTGCTGCCTCATTTTTCTCTCCTCCTCCTCCTCCTCCTCCTCCTCCTCCTCCTTTCATGTATCATTAAAGGTATTCAGCTACACTTCTTCCATTTACTGCATTATCACAAATCTTCCTTGATGGATCGCTCTCAAGTCTCACTGTTCTGAGCTTCCTCTTGCCAACTTCATTTTCCTGCAGTTAGGTCAGCAGCTCTTTCCTCAGAAGCTGTTTTTGCTGGAGAGGGAGTTGTATAAGGTGAGGCCCCCTAGCAAGAGGTTTAGCAGAGTGTTGACTGATGGAGACTCACTAATAACTGCATCTTCACTTTTTTTCAATGCCAGTTTTATGCCATTCAGTTTGGGGGGAAAATTGTTTACTCCTTATATGTATTATTAAATTTGAGGATGATGATAATTCTATCTGTCATTTTGCATCCTTATCTTGATCTAACAAGAAGGTGCTCCTACATTTGCTGTGATATACTATGACATTTAATTTCTTTTGATGATATCCGATTTTACATTTACTTGGCTTCCATTTGCATTTCAGGAGTCTAAAAGGAACTAGAATATTAGGCTAAAGATCTGTACTCATTGGAGACTGTTGGGCACATTTTGAACTGTATGATCACATTAAGGGCACTCTCATACTGCAGCCATTATAGGCACGTCCAGTCAAAAAACACCTATTTTTCTTAAAGAGAGGAACTTATCCAGTTCTGTTTCTGGACTTTATGCTCAAATATACATATACATATACATATACATATACATATACATATACATATACATATACATATACATATACATATACATATGTGTTTTTCAAAATTTGGATTGCTAACAAAGAATTAAGGGAGAACTGGAATAGCCATTTCGAACTTTTTAGTTCTTTTCAACCAGACATACCCTTCTGAGATTCGAACCTGGGCTGTCTGCATGTTAGGCAGATGTATTAACCTCTAGGCCACAGGCATACATATATATATATATATACATATACATATACATATACACACACACACACACACACACACACAAGAAACTTTGATTTTAGGTTTTGATGATTAGATAAACTTTGTTGTTATAGAAATGGCTTGTATCTACTAGAAACATAAAGCAAACCATTGAGGTTGTAACTATATTTTGTAGTGTACTGCACTGGAAAAAGTCAGAAGTTATTGCGTTTTTCTTTCTTTCTACATCCTTACGCTCCCCCCTTCTCCTTTCTCCCTTCTTTTTTGATCTATGTTTCTATTTGTATTTTATATTAAAATAAACTATAATAAAATATTAAAAAAACCATTTCTTAAATGGCAATCTGGTGAAATTATTCTCTCCATCTATCTACTCAGCAACTTAAGCAGCAGCACCCCCACATCATGGCAGCCCTGGGCAGGTGCTTACTCAGCTTTAGCACCCATATTGTGATTTCCAAATGGGTAGGATGGACATGTCTTGGAAATGAAATATGAATGTGCAAAAATATTTTAGCTATTTTAGAACACTAAAACTTTATTTCTCACTTCTAACTCTTTTAACAGCTTTTCTCCACTAATTGTAATTAAAACAAATTTCAAATCTTATTTTTTTTTTTATTTTTTTTATTTTTTATTTATTTAACACTAACTTATATGCCGCCCTTCTCCCCACGGGACTCAGGGCGGCTCACAGCACATTAAAACAACACAAAAACATTTCCCCTATAAAAGCCAATTAAAACCAAATATTTATAGCTGTGACATTATTAAAATCTTTAAAAAATTTTCCCTATTTAAAATTCACCCTAGGTCAGTCCCGCTTGCTG